>NC_022030.1:11019572-11022613 GCF_000317375.1 Microtus ochrogaster
TCATGGGTTTGTGGCTATGGGTTTAAGTTACCAAGGAGGATCCTGTCTCAAACAAAAATCTAATTGCAAATCACAACTTACATGTATAATAATTTTTGAATATTTATGAACGTAAATGAAGAGAAATATATTATTGCTCCCAAATACAGTTTATATATGACATTTAACACACAGAATGCTAACTTCATCCCTAGGACTTGCTTTTATAGTGCTAGAAGGTCCTATGCATGTTACCAGAGCAGAAAGTAATCACTCATATACAGTTGTGAACATTTGTGAGATACTGGAAAGATATGCCCAGTGCAATAATGGAAACAATAGAAATGGAATAATAGAAGCAAATAACCACTTTCTGATTGTGGTGGCACAAGATTAAACCCATGAATTTCATCATTATGAGACCAAGATCCTATGACTGGATAAGGTACAGGCCTTAGGGAGAACTTAACACTATTATGCTGCTAAATGGATGTAATAGTAAATCAACTCCTAATGACAAATCATTATACCCATAGATCAATGTCTCTTGACTCTTCATTTGAGATGCTTTGAATTATGGGTGATAGTGTTTAACACAGAGATCCATAAGAAACCAAGTTGCAGAGAATAAAAGGGAATTCTAAGCCCTAAGGGAATATACAAACCACCATCCTCAGGAGCTCAGTAATCATTGCCATAATGGTTCAGCAAGCACAGGATGACTAAAAGGAAAGATCCTTTGATCACAGCAGTGCAGCTACATATAAGCATCCACAGTAGTTAAGACAGTACGTAAAATACCTATACAAGCACAAGCCAGACCAGGCACACGATCTTAGCTCTAGCCATGAAGTAGTTGACAATGGTTGCTCAGAAAAAAAGGGTCAGTATTTTTCCAACTGTGTAACTCTTAGAAAATGAACCAAACTCCAATGGAAGACCACATTTCAAGAATATTTAAGGGAGCACGAACTGGTCCTCAGGTTTTTTATCTTTGTTTGCTTTTACAAAGTAGAGTAGATAGGGATGTTGGGAGGGATCTGGTAAGAGTTGGGGGAGTCTATATGAACAAAACATGTTGCACAAAACTTAAAATTCTTAAAAACCTAATGGAGAAAGTACAAACAAGAACATTCATCAGGCATAGTAATATATGTAGCATCTGTTTGATTTTTAACCAGGTAGAATGTATTTTGAATTACTAGTCACTCATATATCATGCTTAGCTTTTCACCAGCTTTCTAAATTAAGGTTATTACTAAAAAGTTATAACACTGAATTTGAGTAAAAAAAAATGAGAATAGTAACTTCAAAATAAGGAACTCAGAAAATGTGCCAAAAGAAAGATAGAAATAGAACATTTTATATAGCTTACATTTCCATAGTTAACTCTACAATTTACAGAAATATATCTTCACTGTAGAAATTTGCAAAACTACTCATTACATTTTTTTAGTACTTCACAGTGGGTAGGAGGGGAGATAGAGTGCATGCATTACATATATAATGCTCCTGACTTATTCTTATCACTTCCATCTGGACATTTGAGAGATAGGGATCTAAGTCCATTGGTAGCATTTTCCTAGCAGGGATGAGGCTCTGAGTTCCATCCCCATGGCTGTCAAAAATAAAAATGAAAACTAAAATCTTGCATTGTCTTTGTAATAGCTTCTATACTAGGGACAGTTTTGATACTTTATGTGAAGCTTCCTGTTCTGATGTGTTCTGTCTCCCCTTATTCTCCTGTAACTAAGGAATAGTACCTGATGACACTAAAGAAGCTTATAACTATAGAAGTTTGGTAATCGCTGGAAGCCTGCTTCCTCCTTGTTTATTTTTCTGAATTACCAGAATAAGTAAATGTTTGGTTTTTAGTCCAATTTTTGGTATTATTTTATTATTAATATAATATTAAAAGTCAATTTCTCCTAAGGTACCTGTGCTATACTTTATAAAGCAAATAAATATAAACAACTTTATAGAAACAAAATTCTATTTGAGAAGGATGATGAATAGGAGTCAGAGATAAAGATGTATCATATTCAGTCTCTACAAAACCTGAAGAAGAAAGATATAAAAGAAAGCAATGTCAGGATTATGAAGAGGTTGGTAGTGATATTAATTCTATCATCTCAAGTCGTCTGAGTGGTATATCTCTACTGATTCTTATTTCTTGTTAACATTGATAATTGATAATATAGTTGAATTCCTTATTGAAAGATGATAGAATACCAAGTACTAATATAGTACTTTTTATTCTTAAATGTCACCGAGAATTCTCTTTGATAGTCTTTAAGCAACTTATAATGTCATTTTAAATTATTTCCCTGACTGATCTGTCCATTTGTATCAAAATACAGGACAGGCATTAATTATTCTTCAAAAATGTTGTTTGTTGTTCTGAAAATCTTGACAAAGTTTGTTAATATTTTATAAATGCATCAAATGTACAAACCTATGGGATTACATATACAAAATATAATTATAAAGCTGTGGTACATCACCGAGTAACAATGACAGTAGCAAAGAAGAACATGCAGATTTACTAAAGAAATTCAACATCCTATAGTATGGTAGTTAACACCGATTTTCAAATTGCTAGGTTTTAATATCACCAGAAGAAAAGCATCTGAGCAAAATTGTGAGGAATTGTCTAGATGGAGTTAACTGAGGTGAGAAGGCTCACCCTGTTAGTGGGTAGCACTATTCATAGAATGGGGTCCTGGGCTTCATAAGGAGGACAAAGTTCACTGCCATGAGCATTAATTGCCCTCTGACTGCTCTCCAACTTCCTTCTCTACCACCATGACAAGTCTGTACCCTCAAACCAGAACCAAAATGAACCCTACCTTCCCCAACTTTTTTTTTTGTTTTGCTCACTAGGATGAAACAAGTAACTAATGCGACAGTCAAAAGACTGTAACACATTACAGCAAATATCCAGACTTTGTAATGGATATATGAAAGCCACATGTTCTTTTTTTTTTATTGAGAAAAAAAAAATTTCCGCCTCCTCCCAGCCTCCCACTCCTCCCACCCTCCCCCCACTCTTCTCCCCCTCC
>NC_022030.1:11024863-11049479 GCF_000317375.1 Microtus ochrogaster
AGTCTCATAAACTTGAATGATTTTTCAGCAGGGAGGGGTTGTACTTGAGTGAGATTAGGAGATAAGGCCTTATCAAAGTAGGTGTGACATTCCTGGAGGAAGTGTGTCACTGGAGGTAAGCTTGGGGGTTTCAGAAGCCCAAACCAGGCTCAGTGGCTTTCTCTCTTTCTGCTGCTTTTGGATCTGAGCATAGCACTCTCAGACATTTCTCTAGCACCATGTTTATCTACATGGTGCCATGCTCACCACTGCAATGAAAATGGATTAATCCTCTGAAGCTGTGAGTAAATACAATTAAATGCTTTCTTTTATAAGAGCTGCTGTGGTCATGGTGTCTCTTCATAACAAAAGAACACTAAGACAGCATTCTTCATGTTAAAACCAGTGGACTATATAAGTTCAGTTGGAATTGATTCACAATCATGTCCTGCTTTGGTGTTTACCTCTCAAACCTGAATACCCTTTCTTCTGTCTCCTCGTCCCCAAGATGTAGTCTCCATTCATGAATCCTTCATTTCATATATATTTCTGATTCTATCCAATGAAAACATCCTTCTTCCTGAAGAACTTACTTGTATTTATTTTAGTAACCATCAGCCAGAGATGAATTATCTTCTATTTATTGATATTAAAAGTGGTAGTGGGTTGTTGTGGGATTGTATCTGGAAGAAGATAGGGTCAGGGAAAGAATGAGGGGCAGGTATTGTTAAAATACAAGATATGCATGCATGGAATTCTAAAAGTATGAAAATAATACATTAAAATTAGATTATTAGTTCTAAAGTTCAAGAACATGGCACCAGTCTCAGTTTGACTCTGATAAATATCTCTTGACAGCATCAAAGTAGTGGGAAAATGTGTGAGAGGAAGACATTCTATTATAAGGCAGAATGGGGGCAGGAATCAAGGTTTCTTTGGTTTTTAATACTGATATAATGAAGTCTTAACCCCTTCAATGTTCTTGCTAGAAGTAATTCCCAATTGAAGGAAGTGTCCTCCACGATCTAAGTTCCTCTCACTAGCCTAGACTTCTGAAATGTGCTACCACCTCAAACCAACATACTAAGGACCCGGCCTTCAACTAAGGGATTCTCAGGTCCACATTGTCTTCACCACAGGAGGAACCTCTTCGTCTCTGTGGGGACTTGCTGTGTCTCCTCTAACCTTTGTTTCAAATCTTTCCAACTGGTTTTTATTTATTGATTTTTTTCTTTCTCACTATGTCTTATCCCTGTCTTCTCCTTCATGAACCCTAATATAAAGCATATGTGAATTTTCTTTATCAGCAAACTGTTTCATAATGCACAAGTTCATACTCAGTTTGCAAGACTGACTTTCAATGGCTTAAAATACTGCCTACAATTTTCTTTTTCACTCTGAAGCCTTCCAGACTTTTCAGAGAAGCATCTGCTCTTTCTAACATGAACTTGGTATTGGATTCAGCCCAACTCCACCACTCTAACTATTGATTGTTGGATATTTCTGTAATACTTAGACTTTAAGACTACAGAGAAAACGTTCTCTCTAGTAAAATCCTCTTTAGTGAGATACATATAAAATTATAATATACTATATTTCTTGATGATGAGTCATATTGATGATAAACCTTTAGATTTCTTGAGATTTCCTTAATATTATTTTTCTCTCCTAGTATTTCATTCATATAATATTTGATTACCATGTCTGTTTCCTTAAGTTCTTTTTCCTTGTTATGACTTCTCATAAATCTTTTTGTTAACGAACTTTTGCACTTTAAGGTCTTTGTAAAATATTTTATATTTTATTTCTCCAATGGAAAATGCTTACTTTTCTAATGGTTGCTTTGGTACTATTGATTTTTGCAGTTACTGTAAGGTTTATAACTATTTCTTATTGTAAATCACAGATCAGTACTGGGATGTAACTTATTTTTAATTGACATGTTAATAAAATCAGCCTAAAAGCCTATGGATGATAGTATTATCATCTAAAGAATCCATCCTTCCCTGAAAGCTATACTTTTTTTCATCCAAAAGGTCCTGGGCTAAAGACCTGAATCTTCACCAGAGTTTGATGAGACCCCCATCTACTTTTGTGTATACTGCCTTTCAGTGTAGCCCTTCTAAGATCACCCATAGGATCCTGAGATACTCATGAAGACTACCTCCTTGCCAAGTCTAGTACTCTAGTGTTGCTGTCTCAGTACCGGGACTATAGAAAGACTAGCTCCTCCCTTCAACAGCTTACTGTATAGGTAATTAGTATCCTTGTCTTTGTGATCCAAGTAGCTATTCTGTGTCTCAGAGGAAATCAGAAATTTCTTTTTTGGAGTTTTCTGTACTCTTTTCTCAATAGCACATTGGATCCCTACAATTCCTGTCTGCTATAGCACTATAATTACATTTCCATCTCTTTTCCTTCCGTTCCTCTTTGCTTCCTTCCTTCATTCTTTCCTTTCCTTTCTTTCTTTTTTCATTCTTGTGTGTGTGAGAGAGTGTGTATGCGTGCCTGTGTGCCTGTGTTTGTGTGTTTAGTCTTGCGAAATTGTGAAAAACAAAAACACCCAATGCCTTGTAGATTTTTCTTTCCTGTTAACTGAAACTATCAGCTTGGCTCTTGACTAGGGTTTTAGGCAAAGAAGATGGTAACTTTTGGACATGTTACTCTCATTTGGAATCAGCCCAGACAGTTTTATTTACTTTAGAAATTTTCTATTAAAAATGAGTTCTGTCAACTAAATTCATATATCCTGATTGTTCTGACAAAATAATTTCCAGTTAGAGGCTAAATTTATAATTCGGGAAACAGCCTTGTGTTTCATATAAATAAAATGCTATATTTAAAAAAACATAAATACAATTTTGGTACGTAAGAATAAAAACAGAGTTTTTATCTGAGTTTGGAAAACGTCAAGTCCTGAATCTCTAAAACATTGTACTCCCAAAGCAGTAAAAAAAACAGAAATATATGGGAAAACACTAAGAAAGAAAATGTATTAGGGAATAATTTTTTATGGAATAATGAAATTCACAGTAAATTTCCATTTAGATAAAAGAAGAATTTGATGTCACTGACTTAATTTTATCAGTAAGGCTTTAAGTATTCTAAGACACAGATAAAGAATTTAAAAATTAAAACTTAAAGTTAGAAATTTTAAACATAATATGCATAATTCTTATTTAAAGTAGGCATTTACAAGAAAATGGTTTGAAGTTATCAGCAAATTTAGATGGTGTACTAAAAAAATAGTCAAAGTACAAAATATGAAACTCTCAAAATAAAGGCAATTAGAGCTACAGCATAGAAAGAAGAGGTAATACAAAAGACAAACAAAATAATTCCTCAATACACAATGTATATTGCAATAAAGAGGAAATTAATGAGCATAGCAAAAGCATCTGTTTCACAAGTTAAAAAAGCCAATATTATGAAATATCAATCAATTTCAATACAACTACAAAATGTAATACCGTTGAAATTCTCTCCTCTTGTGAGGTGTATTAAAGGGACCTACAAGAAGAAGAAATGTTAAAAAGCATGTGAAAGAGAACAGAGTATATATATATATATATATGAGACAGAGAGAGAGACAGAGAGTTGAGTATTTTTTTAAACAGTTCAGAATCATATCATATTCCTGGAAATATCAAAATGGTGTGAAGATAAAATGGTAGAAGCTAAAATAATATTGATATAGAGACATGAAAAACCTGGATTGAGGAAAATAACCTTTGATCTGAGTTGTCTCCTAAGAAAGTCCAGGTGTTGAAGATCTGGTTTTCATCGGCCGTAATAGTGAGAGGCTACAGGCTAATGAAGGAGTTCAGTAAAGACTAGTCCATTGACGGTTGTGAGCTGAATTGGGATGTAGAACGTGGACGAAGAATGTGGGTCAATGTGGCCAGGCAATGAAGGTACACATTTTCCCCGGATTATCCTGTCATCAGATCCTTCTCTTACCTAGTTGTCCTGAGTTGTACAGTCTTCCTCCACTACACCATTCAGGATGATATTTCTACCTTGTCACAGATATTAAGTATAGTGGTGTCAGCCAACCATGGTCAAAGGCCTATGAACTGTAAATCAAAATTAGTGTATTTCTCTACAAATAATTTCTGTCAGGTAATTTGATACACTTATAGAAAAATATCTAACATAAATTTTCAACAAATTTGGTTGACAAAACTTATTATTTCTTTTTAATAAACAGTGCTGGAAAAGTTGAGCATAATACCTTAACACTGGATTACCATAAAAAATTAAATATCTATGATTTAAAAAAATTAAAAATCAGTAAAGGTATGAATCCTATGCTTTAAAAACATTGATATGAATTATGCTGCTCTTGCAAAGTAGTGGTAGCAGAGTCTTTTCTAATGTTCACACATTCACTAGCCCCAGGAAACTGGCTAAGTTTCCAGTACCAGTATAATTTCTCTCCTGTTGAGTGGGTCTCAGGTTTAATTACACAACAGCTGCAGACATGTGCGTTCCACTTATTGCACTTCTTTATGCATATTTTGTCATGTTTATAATTGTGGTTCATAAGCATTGCATCTGGTAGGAATGTCTAATTTCTTTCCTCTTTTGGCATCTTGAGTGTTCTCTCTCTCTCTCTCTCTCTCTCTCTCTCTCTCTCTCTCTCTCTCTCTTTCTCTGCTAAACCACAGAAAAAAATTTACAGGCTACATTCAGCTTTAATTATCCAAGAAGTGTCTTAAACATGTTGTGTCTTGAGCTATCTGCAATTGTTTGTGGAGTCGCCTGGAGTACTCTCACCAACCATTTGAAAGGAGGGTCCTTTTGTTTTGCACAAGTATTTTTGCAAGACTGTTTTCTTGAGGATAACATTGTTTACCCAAGTGATTTAATTTCCTTTAAGTTACACACACACACACACACACACACACACACACACACACACACACACACCATAACATAAGGGCCTGCTCATTGAGGTTTATGTCCTGCCCAGTTCCCATAGCTGGTAAGCCCCAAAGAAAATCACATAGAGGTCTCCATAAGTTATAAACTGATTGGCCCATTAGCTCAGGCTTCATATTAGCTCTTATAACTTATATAGTGCATTATTCTTCTATGTTAGCCACATGGCTCGGTACCTTTTTCATCAGGGCAGATCATATCCTGCTTCTTCAGTGATCTGGGCAGGACTGCAAGTAATGAGCTTCCTCCTTCCTAAAATTCTCCTGTTTTCATTGCCCCGTTTCTACTTCCTGCCTGGTTGACCCGCCTGTACTTTTTTCCTGGTTGACCCACCTATACTCCCTGCCTGACCAATCAGTGTTTATTTATAACATTGTTGACAGAATACAGACAATTCTCCCACACCACACCACACACACACACACACACACACACACACACACACACACACAACCCATGTAAGCACACACTCATATCTATTCTGTATAATTTTAGGTAAATGTAAAATAATATGATTCCTAGAGACTTTGTCAAACAACCCTAGTGTCTAGTGTTATGTCTCCCTTGACCTTCCTACTCATGCTGTGTTAACCTTTCTTTACTTTAGTTAGAGCCATCTTCTCCATTTTTCCAGTTGATACCTGGTATTCTGTATACTATTATGTCCCATTTAAACCCACTCCACCTCCTGCCTATTGCTTCCTTTATACTGATTTCTCTGGTGGCTCCATGTTCGATACCCACATTTGAAAAACCACAGATAACAGAAAACATGTCACAATTGTTACCTAACTGACTATATTCTTTTCTAGGTTCATCCACTTGCTTGCAAAGTACATGATTTTATTTTTATTTAAATGAATAACAAAAGATGAACAGCATTCCATTGTGAATATGTAAAATAATCTCATGATCTATTCATCTGTTGAAGGATGCTTAGGTTGTTTCCATTTCCGGCAACTGTGAAAAGTAGATCAGCAATGAACATTGCTGAGCAGGATCTGTGAAGTAGGAGGTCAGGTCCTTGGGCTTATGCCAAGAAGCAATATAGCTTAAATCAAATACAGATTTATTTTTATTTATTTTAAGGATTCTCCATAGTGATTCCCAGCATGTATGCACCAGTTTGCATTCCATCGACAAGGAATGAGAGTTCATCTTTCTCTACAACCTCAACAGCATTAGTTTTCAGTTGTTTTGTTATCATAGCCATTTTTGACTGGGTGTGGCAAATTCTCAAAGTTACCTGCCTGAATCTATTGTGAAGAATGATGAATACTTTTTTTACAAGATGGTAATTATTTTATTTACTTATTTTTTTAATTGAAAAAAAAAATCTGCCTCTTCCCAGGCTCCCATTCCCCTCCCCCTCCTCCCACTCCTCTCCCCGTCTTTTGATATATTTTTTAGTCATATTTATAGGAATTCACTATTTAGAAGCCTAGCCCATTTTTTTAGATTATAATATTAAATCATTTACTCTCTTTTAGTTCTGTGGGGTTTTTCCATTAATTTTTGTTACGTGCATGTATGAGATTATCTCCTAGTCCATTTTCAATTGAGTTGTTTCCTTGATTCCTTGGTTATTGAGTTATATTTATATTCTGATTATCAATAGCCTAATATTTATTTTTACACTGGCAAATAATTGTACCTACTACCTCTCATGAAGGAAGATTATATTTACAGCAAATGGAGACTGTCACAGAAACCACAGGGAACAAAAGAGATCTTAGGTCATCCAGTTATAACTGGAACACATCCATTACTGTTGCTGCATCTAAAGATCAGGGAACATCTCAGAAGGGGCAGGCAGAAAGATTCTATGGGACAGAATAATAGAAATTCCACAGTGAAACACTGTCATATAGAAATGTCTGTATAAACAAGACTGAAACAATGGCAGTATTGGAAATGAAATGGGTGAAAATTCCAAAGGGTTCTCCTTCTAGGCAAAGAATTACAGGCAGCTAATGATTACTGGGAATAGAATTAATCTCTCCAAGGGATAAATAACATATTGGCCTTTTTATTTAGAGTGGTCAGTTCTAAATACATGTATCAACATACCAAAACACACATCATATATGTAAAAATAAACATCAAAGAATAACAAGCTATCAACTTGAAATCTGGGGAAATATATACGGGTATATACTGAAAAGACAAGAGAGGGACACGAAAGAAAAAAGGGAAATGGTAAAGTGTTATAATTCTATTTCACCAGAAAACATTTTAAAAATAAAATCAAAATTAATAAATAAAATTTAGAATATTTATAGGAAACAATCTTTATAAAAAGAGGTATACTGATCGTTAGCTTCTTATATGACAAAAAGGAAATGTTAATGAACTTTTAACAAAAATAGATATATTTAAGGCAAGTGTTACAAATGAAGATACACCAGAAAAAAATGTGAATGACAGATGAAGTCATAAATCACAGTAAGCAATTATGAAATAATTACTAAAAGTTTTAAGAGTCTGCTTTTTGGACATATTTTAAATATTTCTTTTATTAAATGAAAATCTCTGATCTGAACAGATATCTGACCTACGTGACTGATTATTATGTTCCTTGTTTTACGAAGGGTTTTATTTATATAAAGAAGTTTTTCTGTTAAATGTATTAGGGACATAAATATATGAGGTAACAAGATGATAAAATATTGAAATTATGTACTAAATTTTAAGAGTTGATACTAGTTTCCGATGTGGAAGTGTTGACTAATGATTCTTCCCACAGTTCATTTTTCAAAAGACAAATGAATACTATCAATCAAGTTCAAGATTTTTTTTTCATTACACCTTGGGAATAACAGAAGTGATTTCATTTCAAATACCATTAAAAAGTATAAACATGCTGGATAATAAATATTGAACAAACTATATTCAGTACATTTAACACAATCTTGTGCAGCTTTGTAAACAGAGGAAAACCTAATGTAAAGATGTGAACAGGTCGCAAAACATATTGTTAAGCTTCAACATCAAAGTTATGAAAAAATATTATAGCTGTAATATTCCCACTGCTTTCTTGTACGTATTTGTCTGTGCACATAATCATGTATGTGCCTATTTGTTCACTGAATTCACTATGTTTATAATGAACAGAAATCAAGGAATTATGCAAATTGGTAGCATATTAACAACTGCAAAAGGAAATAAAAGGTGTGGTGCTTTGAATGAGAATGACCCACATAGGTTTATATATTGAATGCTGGTCTGCAGATGGTAGAACTATGTGGAAGGATTAGCAGATATGTCCTTGTTGGAGTAAGTGTGTCACTGTGATTGGACTTTGCGGTATTAAAAACTCAGGCCACTGTACTTTAGTTCTCTATCTGCTTTCTGCTTGTGGATCAAGATTTAAGCTCTCAGCAACTGCTTTAGCCCATGCCTGCTATCTGCTAACATGTTTCCTGTCCTGATAGCCATAAAATCACACTCTAGAACCATAAGCCCCAATAAACTTTTTCTTTCTTCTTCTTCTTCCATATGTTGCCTTGATCAAGATGCTTTGCCAAAGAAATAAAATACTAAGACAGGAGGATAGATAAAGAAGTTGTTTCCATGTTACTCCATATCTGTGCTATCCATAAAATTACACATTTATTACATATTTGCAATGATTTCTTCTGATTGAAACATCTCCTTCTAAAAGAATGTGGTTACTGTGGTAGTGTTTTAAGTACTAATTACTAATCACATGTTTATGGTCTACATTCGCTTTCTTTCTTTTTTCTCTATCTCTATTGCAATGCTTCCTAAAATATGTTGTAAAATACCCACTGTATTGAACATGAACAGTTATATTTTTGTTTTAACTCATATAAACTACTTTCTGGATTTTCATGTATAAGAAAAACTACAAAAAACCCCACAATGTTTATGTTGTCAAATATGCTTGAGTTCAGAAGAATCTGCACTCCTTCTTTTGTAACAATCAGCCAGAAATTAGCTGATGTAAATTCTACAAAGAGCAATTGCTGATAATATGAGAACCTCAGAACTCATGCTATAAAAATAGTAAAATACTTAATTTTCCAGAACTTATCTATACATGTAGTATTATTCTGATTTATTTAAAGAATAAAAAGATATTTGTTTTTATTTTACTTTACATTATTTTAGATGCCTGTTTGTATTCTAATGAGAGAAGGAGAAAGAAAGGTTGTAGATTTGAGATGGGGAAGTTGGGAATCTATTAAAATTTATTATTAATTAAGAACAAAACCCCACAGATTTTAGAAAATAATAATAGGTGATGAGCAGGTGATAGGCAGCAATAGATAGTTGATAGATGACAGAGGTTGGCAGACAAAACATGGATATCCATGTACATACAAAAAGATTTCATGATACGGAAATGCCCTTTAATCACGAAGTCATTACTAAATTTTAATTATGATCTTTAAATGAGTCTGAGCATGTGGAAACATGAGCGCCTCTACAGTGCAGCCAACTTTATTATAATTTTCCCAAAAACCTATATGCTGTCATTCATACAATTGATGGCTAACTCAATGTCAGGAATGAAAGTAAATTGATAGAACTTCAGGAGTCTAATTAGCTGTTTTCAAATCTAATTTAATGCGGTAACAAAAGTAAAAAAAGTTCAACTAAAACTGTCTGTCAGTTTGTAGGAAAGAAGTCAAGACTGATACTCCCCTACTTACTGTGCTGTTTCCAGTCATTTATTTATACTCCAGAACACATTATTTTCTCATCTTTCATATGATTGATTTCTAGGACCATAGAAGCTGAGCCCAGACTCTATCTAATCTGTTACCCGAAGTTATCTCTGATGAGTGAGCCTTATTCTATTCTGCCAGGAGCTTCAGTAACAAAGGAAGGTGTTCTCAAAGAGAAAAGCAACAAAGAATGAAAAGCATGATGGCCTTTGAAATGTTTGGATCTGGAGGGAAAGGATAGCTATAATTGCACCTATTAAAAATGCCAGGGAATTTCTCAACAGTTTAAATACTCTTAAATTTTTAAATGCTGTACTAGCAAGCAGAGCTGGAGTAGATTGAATTAAGCTTCATTATTGATTCCCCAAGACATTGTTGGTGAGTTTCCCATTTAAACACATTACCAGATACTTAAGTGTAATTTATAATGCTTTGAAGAACATTGACTTCATTTAAAACAGCTAATAACATCATTCAAATGAGAGAAGGTGTCAGGGCTTACTGTATAGAAATGCTGGATGCAGACATAATGCCCATTAGAGTAGAAACCAAACAGATTGCTACATAGAATTTTGTATTAAATATTTTAAATAGAAAGGTCATTTAGTAATAGAACTACATTTCAAGCTGTTGTTATGAAGAGTCAATCAAATTTTTGTGGTTAATAGTATCAATAGCATGATGTAGATATAATGAAGATTATATCATTATAATATTATATTGGGAACTGCAAGCATCCAATACATCTACAGCTCAAAAATGGCTTTCTATCTGAATAGATTTTTTTTTTACCAATTTTCACAGTAAAACTGCATGAAGTTTTCTCCATTTTTCTAAAAATGTATCTCTTGAAATAAATTTTGTTCAGTGTTTTACATAAGGCACATCTTCAGTCAGAATTTGAAAGAGGAAGTATTTATTTAAGTTAGCATACATAATAATATGAGAGTTGCTTACTTTCAAGTGAATGCTAATGTAAGCTTGTACATGGCTTCCTTTCTGTTCTTCCTACTGATGGATTAAATATATGTATTTTATAAAATTAAAACAAGGATGTTATTATTTATTTATTGTAAACCACTTTTCTATACTCATTTTATTGGAAAAATATATTGAGTTGATTATTAAGATGCCTGACACAGTTTATCTAAACTCATTATCATCCAGTTTCAATAATTATCTAGTGTGTATAGGGAATACCACAACCTAAATAGTCAACATGGTATTTGCAATCTGAACTGGTTTTTGAACTAGGAGTTTAATTATATTTTTACGTTTTTAGAATTTCATACATGCATATAACAAATTTTAACCAAATCTGTCTCCACTCAACCACTCTTCGTAAATTCCTCCCTAGCCTCTGAGTTCCTTTCCCTACTAAATTAATGTATTTTGTGTTTAAAACCACTGCCATTGGTACATGACTGCAGGATCCTCTATGAGACCATGAGTAGCCTCCTGCAAACCTCAACTCCGCTGAAAACTGGCTTTGGCTTTGCCAGTAGCAATCTGTTACCAATATCGCTTCAGCTATGGGTGGGGCAATATTAGCCTCAGTCCATGCTGAAATTTTAACATATTTGATCTCATTCAAGGGAGGTCTTATCTATATAGTTACAGATGTTATGAGTTCATGTGGTCAGTGGTCCTGTTATATTCTACAAATAGAATTTTCTGCAGATGTCCCCTAAGTATATCTCTTACAATGCTTTTCCCTTGCAATAATTACTGAGTCTTGGATATGGTGTAATTTAGATATCTCATTTAGAGCTGAGTAGTCTAGTATTTAATTCATTATATATTAACCAGTTGTGAATATATGTATAAACTGCCATCTACTGTGAAAACAAGCTTCCCTTGTAAGGGTTGATAGACATAATAACTCATGTATATAAAGATAATGTATTAGAGGGTGGTTTATTACTATGTCTACTTAGCAGCATGCAAACTAGGTTCCTCCTTTTACTTAAACAGTCATGGACTTTGAACCAATCAATGGTACTAGACTGTAGAGAGTGCTTTAAATTCAATCAGAAAATATTTAACTATTTGTGTAAGCTCCTAAAACCTTGAACCACTTTCTACAGCCATCATTATTGCAACACATAGTGTATGCAACTGAGTAAAACTTCAATGACTTTTCTCCCCTAGTAATATGCACAGAAATTTCTGGTGCTGAGACATAAGCAGGACCTCGGTTCTGTAAGACCTTCCCTTATTAAAGCTGAATATTCTATAATAATTTCTGTCTGCCGTTCATTTATGCCGTAACAAGCCAATAAGGATGAAGACTACAGGTTAGTGCTAGCTTGACTTTTCCATGTCTTTTGATTCAAGAATTCAGTGTTTTCAGCAGTAGAACTTCACCATCAAATTCTGGATGATAACCATGAGCAACAGCAATGGCTTGTATTCTTCCAGAGTAATTGATTCTATGGGAACCCTTGACTAATTATTTGAAAAGATACTGGTGTGTGATGACTTAAAAAAAAATAACACCTTATGTTGCAGTTCTGGTGAAAAACAAAGAGCAATGGCAATCCTTGTCTATGATTGGAGATGGGGAAAGGTGTGGTCAGGCACTTGCAGGCTTTCATAACAACAAACTCAGGAAGGTACCCTACACTTAGTACTTAATACAAACACACACACCTGTATTGCGTCATCAGGCACCAGTAAAGGCATTTCTAAAATGGCCAGTTTCTGCCTTGTGGTATTTCTTACAAGGGCAGCTTCACAAAAAGCAATTAAGGCTGACAGCAATAGGGACTCAATAGAAGAAATCAGAAAGTTATCATCAGTTATGAGTCCTAATACCAGAAAACTTGAGGTATTTATACTAAGAGGTAGCATAAGAGTTCAGGTAAACAAGTGTGGAACCTACAAGAAGCCACTAAAGATGTTGGAAGAGTAAAGAAGACCGAAGCCAACAGTAAGGATAAGAATATGGAACACAGAAGTAGCATAAGAGCAGAAGATAGAAGCTTAGACTCTAAAGCCTACAAGCCTAAGAATTACAACACCCAATGCTCTACACCTCTAACTCTGGCCACTGGTCACTGGTGCTCTGATCATGACTGACCAGCTTCTTCCCTGAGCATCTGAAGCAACAAGTATTTGGCTTAATAAAGGGCAGCCCTAAGACTCTGATTCTTAGGTCATACATCTCAAAGATTCTGGATTTGGGAGTTTCAGTCTTGAAGGACTGAGAGCCATAAATACTAAGGAGACTTGCACTTTTCTAGCTGTGATTTATACCTGGAAAGAGTGAAAGAACTCCCAGCAATCTATTTGTAAAGCAATACCTGAGACTTCCGCTGGTTTTAAGTGTTTTTTCCATATGGAAGGCTACAAAGAGAACCTGATTGGTTTGTTTAGCTTTCGTGTCTCAGTTTAATGTTATTCAGGAACTGAGATGCATACATCTGTAACAATAGAAGCAAAATTACAAACGATGAGAGGATGAAATACAGAATGGGAAAAATAATATCTAGTTTAGTGCTACTGTGCAAAATGAATCCTCATGCATTGTGTGCCATCAAAAATGACACATGATTAAGGAGAATAAGAAAATTATTCAAGGATACAAAATGTCTATACAATAAAAATGTTCACGGCTTCATATTTTTACATTTAGTGATTATTCACAAATAACATAAAAACCAGAAGTTCCCAAAAGAAGAGTTCACTTCATTAGAAAGCACAGAAACTGTTACTTAGATCAAACATTAAACTCTTTTGTGTGGCAGTACTAAGTGAAATGAGTTCTCCTAGACTTTTATTATCTATTTGTTGTGGAAACCCCTTCAGCCAACAGCCATTTAGATACCAGCCCCCTTTGGGGCATGATCTGAGGTACTATACGTACAGATAAAATGTATGCATGGCCCCTTTTCCTGCTGGATTTGGTTCCCAGCTTCCAGTACACACAGAGGACTGTTCTACCCTTATTAGGAATTTCATATCCAATTAAATGAACCCTTTTTATACTCCATTCTAGGCTATTGTGGAACTCTTTAATACACCTACATTTGTAGCTTTATTCCTAAATAAAAGAAGTTTCTTTTATTGGTTAGTGAATAAAGCTGTTTTGATCAATGGCTTAGCAGAGTAAAACCAGGTGGGAAATCCGCACAGAGATAGAGAGAGAAAGAAAGCAGAGTCAGGGAGACACCTTGTTGGTAACAAAGGAGAAAGATGTCAGAACCTTACTAGTAAGCCAAAGCCTTGTGCAGATACACACACTAATAGAAATGGATTAATTTAAGATAGAAGAGCTATCTAGAAATATGCTTGAGCTGTTGTCTAAAGAGTGTTGTAATTAGTGTGGTTTCTGTATGATTATTCAGGTTTGGGTGGCTGGGAAAGGAAAGCAGAGTCTCAGTCAAAAAATGACACCCAAACGTTTGGGAAGAATATCAGCATAAAACCAAAAAACCTTTAAACAATAGGGCTTCAAGATCCACAGAAACAGCAGTCAATTGGAGCTTCTTGGTAGCTGTAATTTTTTAGATAGTTTATGTTTGCTGGTGGCTAGCAAAAGCAATGCTCCTTTAAAAAGTGGCTTCTTGGAAGCCCATAGTGTAAATTTTAGTTCAAATCTGCAGATTTGGGCATCAACACTGGTAAGAGGAGTAGAACAATGGCATAACTCTATGTTGGAAGGCTCATGATCCTTAAATAATTACAACAAGTACAGGAGACCTAGTCCAGATACAAAAAAATGTAAAAAAATCTTTGCATGTCTTTTGCATATTTCCTTAAGTCAGTCCATGAGTTGAGACCCCATGCACTGATAAACATCATCACCTTTATTCAATTTGAGGTTTAAATTTTATTACCTCTGTGATTACCTGTACAGAAATATCACAAAATACAATTTAACTAGCTGTCTGACTATGGCTTAGCTCAGTCAAGTTGATATGTAAATGCACAATCAGATAATGGTAGAACATAAATCACTTTGTAAACAAAGTGAATTCAATGAGCTAGTATGTGAAAAATAAGTAGCAGATCTAACTTATCTGGCAACGTTAAAATGTTAAATATCTCTCATATTGTATGAATTTATTTGTAAAAACATTTAATCTTTGATTTAAGATAATTATGAACTTACATTAACTAAGTTTTCACATCAAAGCCATTCAACAATTAAAGCATAAGCTTTACTGTGCCTGCAAAATATTAAATATTTTTCAACCTTCCAGTATCCTATCTACATGTAGTAAAGCTTGGTTAGTGACCGTGCATGCAAAATTATTCATTTTAGTATAATCACTCATTTTAGATAAACAATTGATATAATGAAGGAAATGAGGAAGAGTTGCCTTAAGCTGAATGAATAAAAAGGAGCAATAAACAAAATCAGTCATGATTAATCAGATTTATCCTGCTGCTTGCTGCTGTAATTCTGAGTCTTCTGGATTTGAAGTGGCAGTCTAATTGAAAAATGAGATAAATGTTGAATACTACATAGGGATAATAAGTATCTAAAATATTCAGGATATTAAGATTTGTCCTGAAGGCTGTCAGTATCCATTTGTCTTTAGAATCACACAATTATACCTTGCCAAAAACTCTAGAAATTCCCTATATAAGCAAAGGGCAGCCTTCTTTATCTTTGAGTTTGTAGATTACTTCTTATATATGTAAGCAATTTTAGGGTTTCACTAGAAATTATTTTTACTATGCTTATTAATTTATGAGGAAATACAAGGATAGTAAGTATAAAAATGTTAGTGATTTGAGTCAGGAAAACATATTTTCATACTCAAGTGGATGCCCAAATTATAGGGGATTGTGTGACTATCTAAATTATATTTCATGTATCTTAATATGTAACCTGTTTTTAATATAGAAAATCTCTTCCTAAACTCATTTACCTTTAACTTTTTATTTAATACTTATAAATGCATACAATATGTTTTACTATAATCAACGTAGATTCAAATGTCAATCCCTCACCTATACATGTTGACAAGTTGTGGCTCTTTGTTTTAATCTCCATCAACTGCCAAAACATAAAAATTCTCTGAAGAGGGTAGAAATATGTTATCTGTGGCCTTAAAGACAAGAATTTAGAGATAGTTTATTACCCTGTCCATCTAGAAGAATAATAGGATTAGCGACTTTCCTATATTTTATGACCTAAGTCAGATAATAAGTGGACCCTTGTAACCATATCAAGCATGGACTACCCTGATGAACCCAAACTAAATGAAAACACCAAGTGATTGATTGCTCTATAAAATTCATGCAGTTGTTATTGTACCTCACTGAGCTCATAGTTGGGTTGCTAACAACTTTGTATCATGTGTAGAACCTTTCAGTATTCCCCTAATGACTTTAAAGAACTTTAAATGTTTTCTGACTATTTTCATTTTATATTTTAAGAATTCTGCTTAGTTTTGTGGCAAGTTTTTAAAGGAGTTGTTTGCTGTGAGACAATGGTTTGTACCCTGGCACTTGTGTTTTAAATAAATGCTGATTGGCCAGTAGCCAGGCAGGAAGTATAGGTGAGGCAAGATGTTACTGCCTCACCAAAAAAGGTGCCAAGCCACACGGCTAACAAGACAAAATAATGTCTTGGGTTAATTTAATATGTAAGATTTAATTAACAAAATAATAATGAATAAAGAATAATTTTGGGTTAATGCAAGATGTAAGAATTAATTAATAAAAATCCTAAGCTACTAGGCCAACCAGTTTATGTAGACCTCTATGTATTTATTTGGGACTAAATGACTTTGGGACCTGATGGGACAGAAATCTCTGTCAACAGTTTTTGTTTTATAAATGTTTTGTTGTTATTTATTACTATTATTGTTTGTATATTCTAGACAGTAACTCTCTACCAGAAACATTGCTGGTAATCACAGATGATTTCTACATGCGTATTTTCAGCATTATACAATATTAAAGAAATTAATTTGAAAAATGAAATTTCAATTCTTCTTAAACATATTCTTGAATCAATTAAAATTAATAAACATAGCAGTTAGCCATGGTTAACTATATAAATATTTATATTTTCATGGATTCTCTGTTTATTTAGAGTGAAATAACACTTTTATGGTAATGTTTGAAATCAATAAAACTGCAGGTATTTAGTGGGAATTTAGATCATACCAACAGTGTCTTCAGTGAAGTAAAGTAAAAAGAAAAGATTAGATTAGATTAGATTTTGTCTCAAACAGTAGTTATCCCATCCAATCATTCACTCAAATGTGTGTATGCTCTCCTTAAAATCAAATTTTTATTTACAGCTGTGTCAATTATTGTATACAATAACATTTTGAACATTACTAACTTAAAACACAAGTTAATATGATCTGCACATTTACTGAATTACTTCATAATTTTTTCTAGAAGTAATCTGGGTTTCTGTAAAGTATGGACCCAGAGATTTCTTGAGGTTAAGAACATTTGTCAGTGTGTATCTTCTTTTCTTGTTGCTGTTTGTATATCTTACTTTACTGGTAAGTTGGTAGGCGAGTAGCCATGTTGCTTTGCATCAACATTTCAAAACAGAAGCTAGATTTATATAAAGCTATAGAGTCCTTATTCATGTTTGTGAATTCTGGGGTATTATAGTAATATAAAAGTAATAAGATCTATGAAAGATAAAAATAATGGAATAATACAATATTAAATGTCAGCTAAACTGCTACATTATCCTTTTTTTAAAATTTTTAAAAAGGCCAAGGCTGCCATGACTATAACCAGTGTTTGAAAATAGCTTTGTAATTTATGACCCAGTGCAACATTGCTATTGGATAAACCATTCTTAAAATGGAAGCAAGTATTTGCAGCTATTGTAAGGAAGGTATATTGGCAAATAATTATATTTATTATGTAGACATATGTATCTTTCAAAGTAAACATTTTTTCTGAATACTATTGCATTGTCTGTAATTCTCTGCTCTCTTGAAGAGCTTTTAAAATTCTAAGCAGCTTGGTTGCAGCTGCTCTGGATGTTGGCTCCACCTCTCTCCAATTTCAAAATGGTGGATGTACCATTTCTGCTATCTCTGGGGCTGCCAGTTAGGAGCCACATTCAACACTTTAACTCTGAGAATGAGCATGCAGCACATAAACCTTTTTTATATGAGTTACAGGCAAATCTGCCATGCAGACCACTGCACAGCCTGGAAACATCTCTGTGTATGGCGGCAGGATTCTGACACGTTCTCCTGTCTGTGCATACCCAATAGTCCTGATCCCACTGCCAGCCCACGCAGGGAGTGCCAAGCCACAGGCATGGTCTCAGGTACTTTTTTTCCCGAGCTGGAGTGGGCACAGAAACACCTGGGCCCACAAATGCCATTGAAATGCTTAATAGCTGGAGTTTGTACTGATTGCACAGCCCAGGAAGCTGTGTTCTAAAACCGCACGGCTATATATATATATTTTAATTGCCACGTCAGGAAAATCTCTCTATGGCACACAACTTGCAAACAGCAAAAAGCTCTGTTAAACTCTCTTTTTTATGTGTTTAAAATTAAGGTCTCTCAGTCTTTTAAGTGGATTTAGTTGACCATGTTGGGCCACCAAACTGTTGTTGATGGGAACGACCCCTTTTTTTCCGGCCACCCGGCTAGCTTACACTAGAAATAATCACACAGAAACTGTATTCATTTAAACACTGCCTGGCCATTAGCTCCAACTTCTTATTGGCTAATTCTTACATCTTAATATAACCCATTTCGATTAATCTGTGTACTGCCACCTGACTGTGGCTTACTGGCAAAATTCTAATAAGCATCTGTCTCAGGCAGGAGATTCATGGCGTCTGCCTGACTCTGTTCTTCCTAGCATTCAGTTTTATCTACTCTGCCTACCTAAGTTCTGCCCTATCAGGCCAAGCAGTTTCTTTATTGATTAACCAATGAAAGCAACATATAGACAGAAGGACTTCCTATACCACACTGTTAAACCATACATTTTTCCTGTCACAAATATGCTGTGTTAGTATCACAATAAAAAACACAGTAAAACTTTTAAAAGTCCCAGAGTCTTAAATAAATCCAACACTTTAAAAGTTAAATGTTTCTTTACATGTTCAAAGTCTATTAAGTGTTGGTTCTTGCAAAACAAAAACTAAGTTAAATATTTCTCATTCCCAAATATCAGAATGTTAAAATAGGAATAATTTCTTTTTTTCAAAGCAAAACCATAATCCCACAAATTAAATCCAATCTATAGATTAGTGTCCAACATTTCAGAGTCACTTATGGTCCTCCATGCTCCAAATTGCTTCAGCAGCTCTAAGTCTGTCATCTAGGCAACACAGAGTTTCTCTAGTGGGCACAGGTCTGCTCCACTTCACATGCTCTAGTCCTTACTGGGTGACAATGCTCCTTGTCTTTCTGATATCCTGAGGTCTTCTTTGCAACAGAGGCTGCACCTTTACCAATGGCTATTCTGGACTCTCTTCAGGATCATCTGATTCTGTAATTCTCTAGATTACCTCCTTAAACTTAGGGTTTTCACTGAAACAGAATGTTCGTCTTCACCAATGGCTGTGTAGAACCTGTCTTCAAAGACTATAACTCTACTATGGGGGCCAAGGCTATACTAATCTCAATGACTCCTTCCACTTTGCAGCTTCCATGCCTTCCAAACCAGTACCAGGTTGATGATTGCTGCACATGAGCAATTTAGGCTTGACTCCCAATGTCTGGACCACTACTTTTGTGTGCTGGCCCTGAGAAAACACTTCCCAAAAGTATTTACTTCAATGATGCTGATCTCTTAAGCACAGTTCCCTCTACACTCAGATGATCACCATCTATTGGACCATGAGTGCATAGAAGCTTTTACTGCAGCATTGAGGGCTTATGAATAATTGTAGCTAATTCCTCAGCTCCAAATAACAACACATAAGAGTCATAATTCAAAATATCACAAAGATAAACTCTAAAACATGTCCTAAGTTCTTACTCCATTCTGAAACTTTGTGAGATTTAAGTGGCCAAGTGATTAAGATGATGGCCTGCTGAAACAGTACTAACCAGGGTTCTATTGTTCATTTTTAATTTAGTATTATCTTCCAAATACCCACAACTCTTTAAGCTCTGTATTTTCATTTCAAAGGACCAAGTGCTTCCACAATCCTTTCCAGATCAAAAGAAGATGGTCAAGTCCATCAAAGCACCCCTATACTCTTCTGGTATAATTTCTGTTTTATTGTGTTTCCTTGTTGTTGAGAAAAAACATCACCACCTAAATCACTTTAGGGCAGAAAAGGGTTGATCTTACTTATATTCCCAGGTTATAAGACATCATTGAATGGAGTCAAAGCAGGAACTCAAGTAGGAACTGAAAGAAGAGTCCATGAAGGAACTCTGTTTACTGTCTGAGGTCTACTTTTGTGCATACCCAGCTACTTTTCTTTTATATAAGCCAGACTCACTTCCATAGGAATATATAGCCTACAGCAGTCTGGACCCTTCTATATCAAACATGTATACCAGTAAATTTGACTGGGGAAAATTCTTTATACAAAGTTCCCTCATCCCTGGCAACTGTAGGTTGTGTCAATGACCAAGCAAACACAGATGAAGGCTCTTGTTCTTAGTTGGGGTTTCTATAACTGTAAGAGACACAACCATCATAGATTTTCTGAAGGAAAACATGTAATTGGAGCCAGCTTACAGTTTCAAAAGTTAAGTTCATTGTTGTCATAGTGGGAAATATGGCAGACTTCAGGCAGACATGGTACTGGAGAAAGAGCTTAGAGCTCTATATCTGTATCCACAGGCAGTAGAAGGAGACTGTGTGCCACACTGGACGTAGCTTGAGCATGTAAGAACTCAAAGCCTGCTCCCCCACACACCAGTGACACACTACCCCTAACAAGGTCATACGTATTCCAATGAGGCCATAGCCCCTAATAGTGCCAATCCCTATGGCTTATACATTCAAACACATGAGGCTATGAGAATCATACCTATTCAAACCATCACACTAGATTATAATTATTTTAATTATAGTCAACTTGCTGTGTTAGTTCTCTATGCCCTTTGACAAACATAATATTTCTACCTTATTTCCTCCTTCAATCCATACATTTCCCTTTTCACCATCCCTTCATTTTTTACTTACTTCTCAACAACAAACCTTCAAATACTATGACAATAAAATACTAAAAGTTCCAAAATTGGCCTGTTGGTATCTAATCTTTCTCTGTACATAGAAACCCACTTCCCAGATGACCATCAGAATACATGCCACTTACCAGCATGATGATCATTTCACAGAAAAGCAAATGGAAAGATGTAAGAATTCAAGTGAAGTCAAGATTATTTAGCCAAAGCCCTTGGCTGAGTGTGGTTGTCAGCTGCTGGAAGCTCACTGCCTCATTTCTTTGCTGTGTCAATTCATGCATCTGTGACAGCACAAAAATTTGTCTCTGTGTTGGATAAGCAGGTTTCATTTGCAGCAGCTGCTGCAGCTCATGCCTGCACAGCTTCTCCAGGGTGCATACTCCAAGCTGCTAGCAAACAGCATCAGACTGGAATGAGACACTTGAATTTTCTATCCAGAGATATAAACAGAACACAGCCTACAAGTTATTATTATTTTTTAAATATCCATTTGAAAGTACAGATGAAATTTAGCTGCTGAAGCATTGCTCAATCCCCCCACCATCTCAACGAGTTCATACTGTGTAAATATTGTGATCTTAATAAATAAATACTGGAAGCACAGCTGGCGCCAGCAAGATATCGCTGTTAGGTTTCTGTGGCCCTGTTATCACCAGTGGGCAATGCTAATTATTCTCAGAACTGAGGCTCTGGCAAACTAAGGGAAAGGAATGCAAAGGAAAGTCAACAGAGGTTGAAACAAAAATAAAACATTGTTTGTGTCAGTCTATTGCAAGGACATTTCACCCTTGTGAAAACCAGAGATACACAGAGTACAGGTATGAGAGTTGCTTTTCTTTGTAGAAATTATTTAACACTATTTATTTCAGAACTTGATTATATTTCAGCTGATTAAAATTCACACCACTTGTTTGTAAGGGCAAGAGGAGGTAATTAGGGTGTTCAGAGGACAGCACTGGGAACCTGGAAATTCTAAATGAATGGGTTTTCCAAGAGTGAGGGTATTTTTTTTCTTCCTCCTTTTCTGGTAGGTGTGTTAATGACCCAGCCTTGCATGTTATGCAAAAAGAGGTTTATTGTATATAACTGTCTTGACTAGAGAAATTCTATACTCTTTTGAGGGATTGTCAGGCAGGGAGAAACTGCATATGAATGACAACATTCCTTTCTTGAAAATGCCATGATTAATTTTTTATTGCTAGCCACTGGTAGCCCTGGTGACCACTGCAACCCATGCAGGTGGCGCTGGCTTACCACATTGTCATGGCCTTTCAAGTAATGCTGTTAGTTGAGTTTGAGCCAACAGATAAGCAGAGAGAGACCTGTTAGATGGTTTCTCCTTGCTTTGTGCTGTCAATATCGAAGAATTCACTCTTACACCATGTTCTTTGCATTCCATTACCTGCCTGAAAAGTTACTTTATAAAAGGCAAACTGCCATTAGTTCAAGTTAGATATGTTTCTAGAGTTCTCCCATTGTACCCTCTCACATCAAGCCTTGCTCCATCACCATCAGCTACTTCGCACCACCTCTTCATTATTTAAAAAGGATTTAGGGTCAAGGGCAAAATGGATTAGTACTAGTTATCCTTAGCCTTCTTTATGGAGTGTCTCTGTCACTGGTAGTCTATACAAGACTGAAGATGGTTGACAATGCCCTGTTGTTTTCCTCAAGAAATCCTCAGTGAAAGGAATTTGGGGGCTTTCCTGGTTTAAGGAAGAAGAATGCTCAAAGGCTACTGAATCTGTCAGGAGATATATAGCTGCCATTTGACCTGTGGCAGGAAGGTACACCACATCACAGTTCTTTTTTTTTTGACTCAACAGAAATTGGTTTCCATATTGCATCCAAAATAAATACTTAAACCACATAACCAGGTTACTAGATCTTTACATTATTTTATTCATTCAATCTGAAGATTGTTATCATTTCTAGCTCAAGTCACTAGGTTAGCAAAGTGATATTCATTTCAATTAAACAGGAAAAGAAGCACTTTCAGAAATTGTAGCTTGCATAGTTTTCAGGCATAAAAATCTTGGATGCCAGGGGCACAATTAAAACAGAAAGACAGCTAACCTCATTCTGTTAATAAAATTATAATCACAGTGTATGATGTATTTTAGCTAGACCAACAGTGTTTGCTCATCTAATTTCAAGTAGACAAATCTATTGTCACGAAAGTTCAAGTCATAGAACTTTGAAATCCCACCTTGCTCTCAGCTTTCTCTTCTTTGGGATTCACTTTCTCCCCTCTCTAATCATCATTATACTCTCAAACTTGATTCCCTCTGAATTGTACTCTCTCTGATTCTTAACACATTTGTTTGCTTGATTACTCAAGCAAATTAAATCACTAGCTTTTGAAAGTAGTCCAACTGAGTCATAGGACTGGGGTGACAGGCATTTCTTTCCTTTTCCATTTTCTTTTTTGTCAACAAGGTTTAGAAATGACTTAGATACATTTCAGTTCATTTTTTTCTTAACTCAGCAATCTCCAAAACTGACTGGTTTGTTCCTAGAACCTGAAGGTTTCTGTTGTTTTTACAAAATAGAAATGCCATTCCTTCCCAATGGCTTCTCAAATTCATTATTTTGAGATTTTTTTCATGACAGCAAATCTTTGTTAATCTGTCTCCCCTCTTAAAGTCATTTTTTTCTTGCCCTAGTATAAGAAGTCAACATGAAGTTTCTTTATGACAATCATCTTTCAAATATTAAGAAATTGATTAGCTATCACAAACCCACTTTTTCCCCTAGAAGAAACACCCCTACATTCTCCTGTAATTCATTAGTGTACTTAATATTCAAGTCTTTGTTGTTGTAACTCTAGGACTTCTCATATTTATTAGTTTCTGTCTTGAAGTTAAGTCAACAAATTAAAAACAATTAAAATGAATTCAGCATTTCTTTTGAATTCCTAGCACCAACTATGCTTAGCATGAAGAAAGAGGTAAGCAAGTACTTGAAATGGTTATTGTATTTGTAAAAATAAGAATCCTACCACATACTGTTCTGGTTTTGTTGAATCTACCAGTCAGTCTTATCAAACCTTTCACATCTCTGATTGGAGATTGCTCTGAAGCTCCAACATAGAGTTATACAATTAGCAGAATCCTGGCATTTTGCTCCCAGTGATTGTGTGTGTGTATTAAGTAGTGGTGATGAACATAATGATAGCAGCATTCTTGCCATCACTGTGGGCCTGATATTTTTAACAACACTTCAATATTCAGCTAAGTACTTTTGTGTTTATTTGTCTTTGGGGAAAATTTTATAGCTGTTTGAGATCAGGGAGATGATCTCTAAACATAGCACAGAGCACCCTAGTGTCTCAATTCTTCTTCCTCAAATTTTGCCATGAGATAAATATATAAATATATGCAGACATATATGATTACACACACATAAATATATATATACATCTACTAATAATAACTTTAAACAACTTAAGAAACGTTATTTTGTTCTAAAAATCATAATGCATATATAAATTGAAGAAACAAATTTTATTTTTATGTAATGACAGTTACCTCTGTGATGAATATAAAGATGGGACAGTTAACAATATCCTAAAATTAGGGGCTCACCAAAGTTTACCTTGTAATTCTTGCTTATGATTATATGTAAACTCCACAATCCTGAAGTTATACCAGCATTAAAAAGAATTTTGAATGCAAAATGTTTCAGAAGTAGACTCCCTATGTCTGTGTTTCAATTAAGCAGTGAATATTTCATAGGAAAAGACTGGCAATTTTGTGTAGACTAAAACTGTAGACTTAGAGTTCACTCACAGATCAAGGGTATTTGTGTGGGTATTTGTTTATGTGTATTATGTTTACTTTGGTTATTACTAATGGTACTTTATAGCTTTGGTTCATATATATATATATA
>NC_022030.1:11050370-11114410 GCF_000317375.1 Microtus ochrogaster
GGATGTACTCACTCATATTTGGTTTCTAGCCATATTTAAAGGACAGTGAGCTTATAATTCGCAATCCTAGAGAAGCTAAATGAGAACGTGAATCCAAAAACATATAGGCATCCCCCTGAATATTAACCTTCATCAGGCGATGAAAGGAGACAGAGACAGAGACCCAAATTGTATTCTTCTTTATTGCATGATATTTGCTGATGAACACCAAGAAATTTAGCCATAGCATTAGAAATGACAGTTGGAAGCTTCATGAGGTGTGAATCTTTACACAGGTTAATAATCTCATTATTAACCCGAAAAAGACAAGATATTTTAAAACGCTGAAGGCTGACACACCATTTTCTCAGAGAGTTTTAGGACATAGAATGTTTAAGGTATTGCGGCTTTATTTCTGTTTTCTTCATTCCTAAGATAACAGAGGCTAAAATGCACGTGAGTCTCCTGGGATTTCCCCCAGGGATTCCTTGCATCCTTGTTAGGAGACTGCAGGCTGGGATCATCTCATGACTGTGAGGAGTGAAGTGTGTATGCAGTATACTTGTGAGACATGGGGAAAACTCCCTCGAGCCAGTAAAGTTTTTGGAATAATTCACAAATAAACATTATTTTAGTCACAAAGAAGGATCTTCTTCCTTGGTCAGCCACCTCTTGGGACTATTCTCCATCAGTGTACCTTTCAGAACTGGGGAGTCTTATTCTGCCAGTTTTGGACTCCACTGCAACTGCCCTTCATGTGGTCCCTTTAGTGAGTTTGTAGCCCCTTAGGAAAGTTTCCAACAGAGTCTCAGAATTATTCAGTGTTATCATTGGGCTTTAAATGTTTAAATTATTTTTCATTTTTATTTTAAGTGCATTTTAATTAAATTATATAGTTTCCCTTTCTCTCTTTCCCAGGTACCATGCCTATTTTCTAATAGCCTCTTGTTTATTAGCTTCTTTTGAGATAGAGTTTCATGTTGTATGTAGTTCAGGCTATATTAGAATGGTCTATGCATACCATCTTATTTTTGATTTCAGGGTGACCCTCTTGGCTCAGTCTCTTATGTGCTGAGATTACTGGTATGAGGGGCCATGTCTGACTTAATGCTAGTCATTTAAACCAAATCAAATCAAATCAAATCAAACAAACATTAGGACACCTAGGAGATAAAGGAGAGCTAATGAAAAACTATGAAAAATATATAATTTATAAATTGTGTAAATATTTTCTCTAAATGATACAAAACTCCCCTTGAATGTTTTCAGACAGAATTACTTTTCTGTTTTCTTTTAAAAATAAACTTCGTAAATATTTCAAAAGATGCTTCAGGGCTAGAGATGTAGCTGAGAGATCCTGCACTTGCCTAGCATGAACAAAGCCACTGGTTCACCGAGTGACACCAAAACCAAAACCCCAAGAAAATCGAGAGACCTAAATCGATATCTAAACAAGTAAAAAAAATTATTTTATTTTAATATTCATTAAATATTCTGTACTTCAGTATATTTCTAATACTTGAATTTATAAGTCATAATAATAAAAATTATTAGACTCTTTGAATGGCATTTATCTATTATTTGAAAATATTAGTTGATTAAAGAGGTTTTGTTTGTGTGTATGTTTGTGTGTTGCAAACATTTCCATGTACAAGTAGGTCTGCTTGTGTGTGCACATGCAGAGACCATAACAGGACATTGTGTGTCTTCATCTAGCAAGTTTCTCCTTTTCATGCCCCAATTTAGCTAGAGGAGCTAGCAGGTAATCTGCCAGGATCCTGTGTTACCCTGTGTTTGTCTATTCAATGCTAAGGTTACAGGTATGTATAGCCATGCCAGGTATTTTATGTGGTTGCTGGAGTTTTGAACTCAGATCCTTGTGTTTATGGAATAAATGTTCTTATTTACTAGCTGAGTCATTTCCACAAACGCAGTAGTTACATTCTACATATCCCATCTGATTCTATCTCTAAGTATAGCGAACAGTATTAAATTTCAACATTAAATTAGAACAATTCACATTCAACCATCCATTATTACATGTGATGTAGTTTTATAAGGTTGAACTCTCTTGTCCAATATGTGAAAATGTATGTGTAAAAGAGTGAATGCATTCAGATTTAAGGGTTTGTTAGTGCACTATTGGTAAGGGAAGAGAGAGTCAGTTTTCTGAAGATTTTAATAAGAGAAGCATGTTTCGGTTTGAGACGTAACTGCCTGTGGAGACAACCATGTGCAACATCATGGTACTCAGATAAAAACTCTCTATATTCAAAACCCACCAAAGGTGCAATAGAGTGGAAAACATAAAAGTCAAACCCACCCATTCACATATATTCCAAGACTAGATTCTTATCAGCATGGTGTGAAACAGACTGCTTGTTCTTTCTGAGCTCTAAAATGGAAAGAGTAGGAAAAGCCAAAAGACAGTGAGAAATCTAAATGACTGTGTATCCACACTCACTGCTTAATGAACCTGAAGGAATACACTGGTAGGAAGAAAGAATCATAGATCAAACCATCTAAAGGTAAAGATGGTGACTGATTAGATTTAAAGAACAAATGGTGAAAGATGTGCTAAATGACAATGCAGGCACAAGCAAACAAGGTAGGTCAAATCCAGTTTTCTACACCTTTGCAAATAGAGTTACTTAAAAACAAAGCTTATTATATTTCTTTACATACTGTGTGTTTTTCATAGTTCTTACAGACAAAAATTATTCACTCTGACAATTATATACTAAGTTTTCAATGTTTGTTTAGAGCATCCATTAGTCAGATTGGTAAACATTTTCTAATTAGACACCTAGCATTCTCAATATTGGTCTCTAGAATCAATACACTGATGCCTACCATGACATCGCGGTAATCTTTATTGACTCAACAAATCTCTGGTATTATTTTATGTTTCCAACACATGTTCGCTTCTCTCCAATCTGATTTTAGTGAGACAAAAATACGCTGTCTGTACCCTTAAGAGTGTGACTATGAAGGACAAGGAGACAACACCTCCCCTGATAAGCCTAGGTGCTAATTCTGTCCCAAAAGGTAGTGTAAAGTCATTAAACCTTCAAATAACTCTCCTTTAACCGAATCAAACTAAAATGAAACAAGAATAAGCACGAACACCGTTCTGACAGTTGCAATTGAAAGGAGGTTTCAGACTTCTGTTGGAAGGCAGAAGGATAAAGGAGTGAAAAGGTGGTCCTGTAGGGTCCACAAATAAAAGGCATATCTGAGGAGCTAACTTGAGGGCTTAAAGAAGAGCAGAGAAATGGGAGATCATCCTTCATTGATAGGACCGGGAATGGAATGTTGGAATATTTGAGTGCCTTCTCCCAATCAGGATACATGGTTATATGTGAAAATATTCTTTTGTAATGTCCAGGAGTCCTTTTTATCTGAGAAATGTGAGCTGACATTTATTCTCATTCACCTGTGCATAACTAACATTTGTCTTTTTCAAGAAGTTTCTAATGAATTAATTAATGTAAAGTTCAATTATTAAATGTTAGACTCACTGTCTGGAAAATTGGAGTCATTTTGTCTCAGCCTGTCATCTATGCAAAAACCACATATAAGTATTAGCAATGCATCCCAGAGTCAGACTGTCATCAAAGACAGTAATGAGCAGCAATGGTGGTATCAAAAGCTTTGGATTATGAGAAATGTTCTAAGAATTAATAATCTCCTGAGATATTTTAAGTAGTGTATTGAATTGCCTAAAATTCACAAGTTTCATATATAGAATGGGTCAAAATGTACTTAGGAGAAGAAAAATGAATATTATGCTAGATATCTATTTCAATGTCAGATTGTAGCATTTAAGTGAATTATAAATACTTCTGTCAATTTTGTAAGTGGTTAATTTTTGAGAACTTCAATCATGTATGCAATCATATAACTATTCCCTTTTACCTCATCAGCTCCCATGATATCCTCTCTGACATGGCCCCTCCAAACATCATGTATATTTTGATTATTGATAAGCCATTAATCTAGTCAATGCTTCATGTATTCATGAGTGAAGCTATCACTGGTGTATTAAAAAAGAACAAGTAGCTATATTTTCAATAAAAAAGAAATTTTTCTTCCCACCTAGCAACTTGACTGCCAAAAGCTCCTTATATAGGATATGACTTGTATATCATCCACTCATAGATGCTGACATTAGATTTGCTTGATATTTTGCAGATATTGTACAATTAATCACAGTTGTTATAAATTCATAAGTGCAATGGCCATGTCATGTCCTGAAGACACCATTTCACGGCATTCCTCACCATCCTCTGGATGTTATAATACTTCTGCCTTCTCTTCTGCATCATTTCCTGAGTTTTCTCGGTGATAGGATTAATATAGACATCCTTTTAAGGGCTAAACATAAAGTCTTTAGTTTGAGCAATTTGGTTAGTTATAAATTGCTCCAGGGAGATTTTTCCATAAAGCTTCCTTCACCAGCGTTGAGAGCAGCTGAGCTCTACGGTCATAAACATAAGTAGTTAGCAGTTTGACGGTATCACTATCTTGCTTGTTCAAGACAGCAGGTTCTATGCTAACGCCCGTGACTTTCCTAGCCATTATCTTTGGACCATGGTCACAGTACCAGGAAGGAAATTACCTTTTGTGAAACAAGCTTTAAATCCAATCAGAAAACAGTTAGTTACCCCTTAACAGTGATGTCACTATTGTTCTTGTAGTCTTATCATGTCTGGTAGATCTGCATTGCTGCCTGCAGGATCCAGCTATGGGTAAGATCATTGTTGACTTTTCTTCCTTGGCAGTCAACATATTACATCTTGCAATTATGAAAACTAACCAGCAGACAGAAAATTTTCTGTCTTGTTTGAGTCTGATGTCTCTGAGACCTACTGCTAAACTTTCTTGCATATTTGGCTATAATCTCCCATCATGCAGTTATGGAGGGTAAGTAAAGGCCATGGCAATAGCTTGTAAAGTTCTAGAGACCTCTGGAGAAGACCTCTGTGAATTTCTGAACAGTAAGTCATAGGAATGTATCAAATGCTTTGCCCTGCATTTTTCCTTTAGTAGCACATGTCTTCCAGTGGAACTTGTTCACCCATGCAGGTTTATTACATTTGAACTTTTCGAATTATGTTTCCAAACTAGCTTATTAACTAGAAGATTTCTCTTATACTTTTACATGTATCTTTGATTTTGGTTAAGCCACCTAATGCCCTGTCCTCTCTCACATTGTCATTTCCATCTCAACCTATTGTGATTTTTACCAGAAGTGATAATGCATTAATGTCAGGAGAAACGTTCCAGTAAGTTCAGGAGAAAAGTTCCAGAAAAATTCATCCTTAGTATACTTGCTTAGTCATAAAATTCATAAAACCTTTACCGCACAGCCTTCAGAATCCAAAGAACATGTGCATCAATGTCCCATTGCTGTTGACATCACCATCTTCATTTGTTTAATACTCCAGAAATTTTCACCTTTATATCACATCAGAGAAACATCTTTTCGAAGTAGTTGAATGCTAACAAAAGAATCCCAAACTTGTCAAAACAAACGGAGAATAAACAATCATGGTGTGTCCACCCCAAGATGGAAATCTGTAGCACAAAACTGCAGGTAAGGCCTAAGGGACATTGTGGAAGAGGACAGGCAACTGGTTGTTCTGTATAAAACCAGGGTATTGCTCCCACAAATACAAATACCATCTCTGCCTACACAAGACTTGCAAAGACCAAAATCATCTACATATCAACATGTATGGAGAAGAACTTCACTAGTTTTTACCTATTAGATGAAATACTGTTTCTGTTGAAGGTGGAAGAACCATGTTCCTGGTGTGGGAAGTCCTTCTGTTTATGTGTTGCTTTTATTGGTTAATGAATAAAGAAACAGCTTTGGCTTGTAGCAAGGCAGAACAGAACTAGGCAGGGAAAACTGAACTAAATGCTGGAAGAAAGAAGGTGGAGTCAAGAGAAGCCATGTAGCCCCACAAGAAAAAGACACTGGATGGAACCTTACCAATAAACCACAGTCAAGTGGCGATACACAGATTAATAGAAATGGGTTAAATTAAGATGTAAGAGTTAACCAATAAGAAGCTAGAGCTAATGGACCAAGCAGTGATTTAATTAATACAGTACATAAATGATTATTTCGGGACTGAGCAACTGGGAACACATAAGCGGCCTCCTACTATAGGTTTCTATTCATGTATTTTGTGTATTCAGAGATAAGAATTCAGTCCTAAAGGGTCAACCCTAAATAAACATATGCTAACAAGAGCAGCACTAACTGGACGTGTGTGTGTGTGTGTGTGTGTGTGTGTGTGTGCGTGTGCACGTGTGCGCATGTGTGTGTGTGTATAAAATAAATACAAAATAAAAAAATCTTGAGTTTAAGATAAGTGGCTGGGGAGACACAGTAGGAATTGGAGGGATGGAGGAAGAGAGTGGAAAGAAAAGAATGAAATAGAGAGAACTCAAGTATAAAATCGTCACATTTACAAAAGCTGTGTATAACTAAGTGATAGAACAATGGTCAGTTGGAATCTCTAGGGAGCACCCTAATGAGATAGCAAATCTTGAGACATAGAGTATTCTGATAAAAGAAACCCTGGTGCACTGGAAGGCTTAGCTTGCTGTACTAGGAAAACTGAATTTTCTTCACTCTGCAGGGCATCCCATTTAGGCAGCTTGTGGGACTTCCTAGAAATTTACACCTCTGTGGAGACAATGCAAATGGAAAAGTGCTGGTTTCCAAATCTGTTTCCCTCTGAGGAACTCTCCTGCTGGGTATAAACTGACTGTTCATTTTAGGCCTCATTTACCATTTAGTCTTCAGAGGTGTTTTCAGTATGAACAATGGAAATTTAGCTTTAGCTTTATTTTATATTATCCTATCCATGAACCAATAAAAAATTTCAAGTCAAGAAGGCTCAGACGCAGCATACACATATTATTAAGATTGGGTGCTTATAATCAAGGTCTTTTATAATTCTAAACCCAAATATTCTTAACTGATGAATATAACCACAAAAATGGGGAGGGCACCAGGAAAACATGGCCAACTGAATCAATAAAGCAGGAATCATAAGGACTCAGAGACGGAAACAGCAAGCATAGATCCTACAAGGGTCTTTTCCAGGTCCTTTGCACATATGTTTTAATTGCTAGATTTCTGTTTTGTGGAACTCCTCACAGTGGGACCAGCTGTGTCTCTAATGCTTTTTTTCTGTTCTTGGGTTTCTTTTCTCCTATTGCATTGCCATACCCAATTTTTATGTGAGGGCTTTTGGCTTGTTTTATTGTATCTTGTTTTGTTCTGTTTGGTTGTTGTCTCTTAGAGACCTGTAATGTGAAATTCCCCTCTGTATGCTAAGAATGTTGTATTACCATTGATTAATAAAGAGGTTTCTTTGTCCTATGTCAGGGCATAATAAAGCTAGGTGGAGAAAACTAAAATGAATTCAGGGAGAAAGAAGGCAGAGAGTCAGGGAGACACAATATAGTCTCCATAGAAGGACCCTGGAACCTTACCAATAGACCACCGCCTCATAGATACATAGATTAATAGAAATAGGTTAATGATGTAAGAGCCAGCAAGGAATAAGCCTAAGCTATTAGCCAAATAGTGTTGTAATTAATATAATTTCTGTGTGATTATTCAGATCTGGGCACTAGGGAAAGTAAAGAGGAGTCTCTCATTACAGACCTGCTCTTTATTGAAGGGAAAGAAAGGGAGTAGACCTGGGGGAGAAGAGAAGTGTGGAGGAGTAGAGGGTGAATAACCTATGGTCAGCATACATTGTATGAGGAAGAATCTATTTTCAACAATAACAATAATTTATAATACATTTTTTTTTTTTTGGTTTTTCGAGACAAGGTTTCTTTGTGGCTTTGGAGCCTGTCCTGGAACTAGCTCTGTAGACCAGGCTGGTCTCGAACTCACAGAGATCCGCCTGCCTCTGCCTCCCAAGTGCTGGGATTAAAGGCGTGCGCCACCATCGCCCGGCTTTTATAATACATTTTTAAATCAGAGAAAAAAAAACTGGGGCTATTGATGAGGTACTCCATGAAGTTGTGATATGTAAATGCAGTTAAAAAAAAGTTTAACATGAACTGAGCCTATCTCTTCCCTAAAATACTTATCATTTTTGTACGGTGAAAGCAATTGAAATTCTTTAACTTTGTATTCTAAATTGATGGTACATTATCACCATCTATACTTACACTACTATGAAGTAACACACCCGGTCTGCTGAATGTTATACAAGTCTAGTTATCTGAGTCGCTTCAACATATTATTCTCACATAGTATTTTTACCATTACAAAGTAATAATATTAACATCTATCAATTTTACTGAATCTTTATTAAGCTATTGATTCTGTTATATATGAAGAATATGTGATAGACCTAAAATAAGAGATTATCCCCAAATCTTGGTGAGTTAATCAAAGAAAAAAAAACTTAAAACGTCCTTGTTTCCCAGATGGTTGATTAGCTCCTAAGGCAACATTATCTGTGATAGGATCACCGTTCTTACTTGGAAATGTACTATTTAAAGAGTACAGCAAACCATACAAATAAAATTAACAAGGTGGGACTGAATAGGGTTTGGGGAAATAAAGTACCTTGCAGCCTCAGGTTACAGAGATGAAGCATAGTTATGTTGGACTTATTTCATAAAACAATACAATGTGGAATAATCTAAGAAATGTAATACATACCATTGTTCTAAGTGGTTTTTTACTAATGTAATATAATAAAAAAAGTTTGAAGGAGGCAATACACTTTCATAAAGGCATATTGACTAAGTGTTTACCACCAGGGTTAAAATAACAGATCCACCTGCCTCTTGATAACAATGATCAACAGAGCATACCCTGGTTTGCCTTTTGACCGTAATCTACATGAGCAAATAGAGGATGGAGTATAATGAGTGAATGGGAATTAGTAGAAAAAGGAGTGAAGAACCAATAGACCCAGATCTGTTACACCAATATCTATGTCTTCTAGCTAGTCACCCTGACTAAACTGACTTGCCTTAGCAGTTCAGCATAAGCTCTTTGCAAATTCTTCTTAGGCATTTTTAAAAAACAATACCATCCTTTGAATCACTCACTTTTAGGCAAAAGGTAATTAACCTGTTCAAGAAAAGAAAGACAGAACTTTTTCTCCATAGCGCTTTAGTAAGGTGAGTATCGTTTTTGAGTGACATTGGGAATTTTCAGCTGAATTTCTCCCCCCAAAATTGTATTTTATATATCAGTCTCTCCCTCCCTCCCTCTCTCCCTCCCTCCCTCTCTCCCCCCCTCCCTGCCTCCCTCCCTCTCTCTCTCTCTATATATATATATATATATATATATATATCCTTTTTTGATAGAAGTTTCTCAAAGTAGATGATATATATGATAGAAAATAACATTAATAGACAAGCTCCTTTAAGAATGGAGATGAAGAACAAGTAGAATAGGAGAAGAGGAAGGAGGATAAACTGTGGTCAATATGCAAATATTTGAAAAACTGTTATTTAAATAAAGTAATAATTTTAAAAAAGACAACCAAGCAAACAAGCAACACAGAGACCCTATCTGTTTGAAGTCATCCTCAGTATTGCTGCCTTCCATGCATAGGAGAGGTGTGAGAAAGCAAGATGGCATTTAACGTCTAATTTCTAATCTCCTGCACAGGAATTTTACTCTAAAGAAAATTAAGCCAAGCATTGACACTCTACCTAGAGTGGGATATAATGAGGTCTTGGCATGGAGAGAAAACATGACCTCTTCCCTGGAGCCAATATTTAAATGTCTTACCTTATTGTTTATGCATTTAGAGTTAGGAAATATTAATAGCTTGCGTGTCATGCATTGCAATACTGGTTTCCTAAATTATTCTTGTTTATTCATTGCTTGGTCAAGATGATGGTTATGGGTTTTAAAGCCTTATAGTGTGACAGGCTGTGATGATTGATATAAATTGTGGTATGAGGTCATAATAAGTACAAAAGTATCATGAAATCTTTTAAAGAGAGCTACTTGACAGAACAAGCATGAAGACTTATGTAAAATGCCAACAGTGTTAGTGTATCTGGATCTGTAGCACAATGAGGTGGAAACAAAAGATTCTTGGGACTTCAACAAAAGCAATTTTCTTTGGAAGCTGTTTTAATTCTTAGAACACGTTTTAAATATAATTCAGTTGTATAAATAAAAATCACAATTTTTGGTTGTGAGTCTAGCCTTTAACAGAGTGGGAGAGTAATGAAAAAGATTGATAGAGGAAGGTCATTGGTTAATTAAATAAAGAAGCTGCTTGCCCTGATAGGTTAAAACATAGGTGGGAGGAGTAAACAGAGCAGAATGCTGGGAGGAAGAGGAAGTGAGGTGAGACTCGACAGCTCTCCTCTCGGGGGCAGATGCCTCAGAGAGACACGATGCTCCACTCTTGCAGGCAGAGGCGAGAGCTCTGCTCTCTGAGGCACACACGATGAAGCTCCGACCCAGGATGGACGTAGGCTAGAATCTCCCTGGTAAGCCACCTTGTGGGCTACAGCAGATTATTAGAGATGGGCTAGTCCAGGTGCGAGAGTTAGCCTAAAAGAGGCTAGATAGAAATGGGCCAAGCAGTGCTTAAAAGAATACAGTGTCCGTGTAATTATTTCTGGCATAAGCTAGCCAGGCGGCCGGGGTGTGGCTGGCCCCGCCGCTCCTATTACTACAAAAGATATCTTGATAGAGAGGACCATTATGGGGTTAGGGAGAATACTGATACTAGGGAAATTCACAGTAATTCTCAAGGATGACCTTAGCTAAGACTTCTAGGAATATTGCAGAGGGTGTCCTATCTTGTCTCCCCCTAATTTAGATTGGTGAATACTCCAGCTATCATTATAAAGCCTTCATCCAATAACAGATGGAACCAGATGCAATGATCCATAACCAAGCAGCAGGGCAAGCTCTAGGAGTCCAGTCAAAGAGAGGGAGGAAGGAATGTATGAGCAAGGAATGCCCAGATCACAATGGAGAAATCTACAGAGAGAGGTGAACCAAGCTCATGGAAAATCATGAACTCTAGACTGCTAGCTGTGGAACTTTCACAGAACCAAACTAGACCCTTCCTTTGTGAGATACAGGGATGAAGCTTGAACTCTCTGAGGAGCCCAAGGTAGCAGGACCATAATCTATCCCTGGTGCATGAGCTAGCTTGTTTGAGCCCATTTCCTATGGTGAGATTCCATGCTCAGCATTGATGCAGTGGGGAGGGGCTGGTCCTGTCACATCTTAATATGCCAGACTTTGCAGACTCCCCATCAGAGTCCTTACTCATTGGGAAGGGTGGATAGGAAATGAACTGGGGGATGAGGTGAAAGGTGTGGGAGGGAGAACTTTACTTAGAATGTAAAATGAAATTTAAAAAAAAATAAAAATTCAATTGTATATTTATATACAGTTTCAGGAATTAAAAAAATAGAGATCCCATGAACCATTTGAGTATTTTCCCCAATTACTAACATTGATAATTGGCATTTTTATTAACACTCACTATATGGTTAGCACACAGAGATAAGTACATAAACTAAAATAGTAAATATTAGTTTGCTAGTGATTTTAAACCAATTGCCAGAAATCAATTAAAAAAAACAGTTGTAAGTTAACTTAGTTCTAGAGGCTAGACCTGAAATATCAAGAAGCTAGACCTTCAATATCAAGTTGTTAGGGTTGATTTTTTTTTTATCCTCAGGAATATACAGAAACAGTTCCTTGTTCTGTCTTGGTGGTTTCTTAAAAATCTAACATTTCTTGGTATGTAGAAGCATCAAGATGATCTGCTTCTGCCTTCACTTGCCATTCCCTGTGTTCATGTCTATATTCAGATGCATCCTTTACATAGAGCATACGTGGAGCATGAGTGCTAATTGATCTTAATAATAAAAACTCAGAGACATATTAGGGGTTCAAAGCTGAAAGATCAGATTGTTTAGAATACAAATAAGGTAACACCACACAATCATAATATTGCCCAATCATAATATAGCTTCAGTCCTATAACCTTATTCTTATCTTTCTTAATCTTTCCGAGTAAGATCACATATTTAATCACTGAAGTTAGAACTTAGATAGATAAATGACAAAATTAATAGACTTCTAAGGTTTAAAATCTCAGAACAAAATATGTATATATACTGCGCAATGGATTCAAAAATCAAGAATTCTAGTTTTCTCATTGTCATTAGTTACCCATTTCTCATAAACAATACTGTTTCCTCATTAGCCTGAAAAATAAGCACTATAACATATTATCAATATTTTTAAAACTTCAAACCATTTTCTTTCTTGATTAACCTTGTAGTAATAATTGATATTTGAGGCTTCTAGTTTGTTCCCAGACACTCAGCCCTGAAATAATCACACAGAGACTATATTGATTATAGCACTGCTTGGCCTATTAACTTATGCATATTTCTAGCTCAATCCTACATCTTAATTTAACCCATTCCATTAATCTGTGTATTGCCATGAGGCTGTGGCTTTCCAGGTAAAGTTTCAGCATCTATCTCTAGTGGGGCCACATGGCTTCTCTTAATTCTGTCTTCCTTCTCCCAGCATTCAGTTTAGTTTTCCCCACCTAGCTATGTTCTGCCTTGCTATAGGCCAAAGCAGTTTCTTTATTCATTAACTAATAAAAGAAAAACATAGACAGAAGGACCTCCCACACCAAAGGATTACCAACTTTGAAAAAGTAGCATCCAGGATTTACATTGATTTTCTAACATTGTGTACCAATGGATAATTTATAATGTCTACAGGAATACTTTTTAGTTAAACTTGGAAATGTATGATCTATAAATCTTGGGGACCTGAGTGGATCTGAGCATGTATATTCATTGTGCGATATCATGTCTGTGAGCTTCATATATGTTTTCATATAAACCTCTCTGATGTGGTTCAAGAGAATATAGTGAGAGTGAAAGAGAAATCTAAAATTTGATTTTAAATTGATATGATTAAGAAAATAGAATATTTTACTATTATTATTAGTTATTTTCATCTGTGTCAAGTGAAAGGTTTCTGAAATTGTGGGTTTGCCTAAATAAATAATAGACATAAGTCAAAGAACAAAGTAAAAGGAATATAGGTGAATTGGAAGTGGCATATATGGATATTTGTTTAATTTTCTATAGATTTTAGAAGTTTTTAAGGACACTGTTGGCAGAGACTGCTCATTTGTTTCCCAGCCACCCAGATTCCCAAAATAATCACTCAGAAACTATATAATTTCCAATAGTGTTTGGCCAATAGCTTAAGCATATTTCTGGCTAACTCTTATATGCTAAATTAAGGCATTTCTATTAATCTGTGTATAGTCATGTGGCTGTGGCTTACCAGCAAGGTTCCAGTGTGCCTGTCCCTGGTGGCTGCTACATGGCTTCTCTTTGACTTTGCTTACTTCCTCTATATATCTCTTTCTTTTCCTCAAAACTTCATTATTCAATAATAATTGGTATTGATGTGAAGAAATTGAGTCTCATGAACTACAGTGATTCTATTTACACCAAGGATAATCTTCAAAGATGTTGATAGTTATATAAAACTGTGCTAAAGGAGATAAAACTAGATGTCAATCAGGCACTTATATTACTAATTGAGAGAATCTTCCTGAAATGTCCTTGTAAGAAAATATGGTATTATGATAACACTATTCTGATTTTTGTAAATTAACAAAATTTACAAACCCTGCAGACAGCTGACTGCAGGGTTTCATCCTTGCTCATGATAACATGTAAAATCATGGCTGTCTTACATTTCATTCTGTGCTCTGAGCCCTTTCTTCAACCTTGCCTTACCCTTCCCATCCAAGGCTGGCATTCAATATTTGTTGCAGATTGGTGAAAGTCAGTAGCTTTTGTAATTCAAGATGAACAAAGGTGAGACATTCATAATTCCATGGATTTCTTGTAAGCACCCTAGAACAGATTCCAAGATCATTAAATGGAGTGCCAGCACAATTTGTTCAGATCTTAATAGAATTTTGGATTGAGCCCAAAAAATAATAAACTTATTTTTGTTGTTGTTGTCCCTTGTGTTTCACCCCCTTCGTGCTTTGGGTGGCAAGAGGGTTTATTTGGGACAGGATTCAGGTAACAAAACTTTATCAGGCCTGCTGCCACCAATTACTCATATGTACTACTATTATGTCAACTTAACTCTCAAATTAATATTCCTCTTTGAGTGTTTTAAAACTAAGACTTTTAATTTGATAAGAATTAAGGAATGTGTTGCTCTTAGATTTAGAAGACAATATGTGTAACAAAATTTTTAACAAATTAGTTCATATGCTATGCTCCAATTTCCTATGTTTTTCAAAAATGAATTTCTTTAAATAAGATCAATACTCATGAGGAGGCTTTGCAATTATTTTTCTTATATTATATTGTTCAGAATCTTACTTTTTCTTATAGTAAAATAATACAGATCCAAGGAAAAATTGGATATTTATTCTTCGTTCCTGAGAAAATCTGTTTAATTTTTTTCTCTCTTTTTGTTTATAACTTCTATCATGTTTAGCTGGGGAGAGGAGAGTAGGAGCCAAAACTTTGGAAGTTAGGGGGAATTTCTGTAGAGCAGGGGGGATGTTGAGTAGGAACAGAGGGACTATAGAATGTGGCATTTAAATAACTTAAGGTTCTGTTGACATGAGACACGATTGAACCTGGCAGCACCAATCTATTCTCGAGAGAATGTTGAACACCAAAGACACTCCAATTTGAGCTTGTTTTCTTTTGGCAAAAGTGGCCTTTGGGCAAGGAACTGTCCATTCCTTGATGACTGACAAAATGCATGGTATCCAGACAGGACAAGCAGGATACAAGAAAAAAAGACTGTCAAATCTTGCCAAGACAGGGTAAGATGTTTTCGAAAAATATCCTGCCTCTAAAAATGGTTTGCCAGTTACTCTAGGCCTTAGCCAATGTTGGTTGCTCCAGCATTGCCAATGAGATTTTGGGTGATTTCCAAGTAGCCATTTTTTCTCTGTCATTTTTAGCACATTTTGGAAGATGCTTGATTGCACTTCCTGTTTACTCAATTAATATTATTTCCCTTATCAGGTCTTTGATGGGGTTGAAGATTAAATAGTCATAGTTACTTTTCTCTCATGACTTGGACAAGTTATTTCTAAGACAAGACTTAGACTCCTTAAGATAGGATGATTATTGAAAATTTTATTACATGTTTCTTGCTTGATATTATTTATGCTGGTTGTAATTCTAATTTTTAACTTGATATTTGTTCTTATTGTACATAGTTTTATAATAGGCTTAGGACTTTCTTATTTAAACAAAAGGGGGAGGTTTTATAGGAATTCCTTCAGCCAATAGCCTTTAAAATACCAGCCAAATTGGGCATGGCCTCTTACACTATAAATGTTGATGTAAAATGTGAGCTTGCTCTTTCTTACCATTGCTGGCTTTGGTTACTGTTCTCTGTTCATGCATAACCCTTTATTATACTCACTCCTGGGCTAGTGTGGGATTACTTTGTATCATCCATCTTCAAAGGTGTTTCTGCTATTCTGGCAAACTCAGAATTGTACCACATGCATCACCATATGATCCCTTCTAGAGAGTGTGATTAGTTGAATTCAAAATAGGGATGTATCCAATTATGTGACAACAAATGTGTAATAAAATTTTGCCTAAAATTTTAATGAAAATTTATATAGCACATAAAACTTCAAAATACAATAGAGTTTCTTTACATTTTTAAATGCAGCATTCTTTACAATGAAGGAAAGTTAAATTTTCGAATAAGAACCTATATCTCTTCTTTTATCATAGCATATCTAAAATACAATCATGCTTTCCAGGGGTGGGCAAGACTGTCCATGTAACTGGAGTCACATTCTCTGAGAATATATTTTCTTTCTGGTGAGTGACTGCATAATTTCTATTCTGCCTAGAGATAGGGAAATGCCTTGCCTTCTCTTTAGTCCTCATCCTCCACTGGAGGATCTGAGATAAGCTTTCACCATTGATTAAAATGACCTTCAGTCTTTGCATAACTATCACAATTAAAACATACATCTTTCCTAATGCTATTTTTCTTTCCAATATATCAGCCATAATCCTATCAATTCTAAATTTTGTCACAACTAGAAATATAAGTATCTTAACCTTTGTCATTTGTTTAGTTAAACTTGGTAAACACCTACTCCAGAGGTTACTACAATAGAGAATAGGGTTGGCCAGGGAAAGTTGCTTTTGGTTCACTGCAAAAAGGAGAGTCATAACTTCCTTTTCTGGTGTGTTTTCTTCTGTCATCCATTGCCACCATGTGAAAGCACTCAGAGACTCTCATAGGCATTCAATGAACTTTCCTGGCACTTTTACATACATCTTCCCAGCCACTATCAGAAGCCTGCAGGAGTGATTCCTGGAAACTGATGCTATTCCACGAAATTTAGGAATATCCTGCCAGGTTAGCAAGGTTTTCATGAAGTCTCATTGACCCTCTAATGAACAGTGTCAGCTATGGCATACCTAAAAATATCTGAGCTTTGCAATAGTCCCAGACACATCTGTGAAGTAAGATGTAATGAAATTATTTTATGGGTTGTTCATACTAGCTGGTTCCTTCCTTTCTTCCTTCCTTCCTTTCTTGAATATGCAGCCTCAGCCCTTGTGGTATTGGATACTATTTTAGCACTCATTCATCAATTCTTGACTTCTACTGCAGTCATTAGACAACATTCATTGCTAGTAAATAATTATGTATGTTAAAAATTTCCTATGAAGATTACTTTCTGTCCTCTAACTCTGACTGATTCATGGCTACTAAATAGCACCATATTTGTTTTTGATAGCCAATACTACTCTGTGTATGCTTGCTATGAGAATTTCATCTTTAGGGCAAAAGATAATCACATGCACTGCAGGAGCTTGATGCAGTTGAAGTGGTTCCCTTCTTTGATACTGTACTCAGAGTACTATTGCACAAATACAGCTTTCACTATGGAACAACTGGTAGGCTAGGAAATTTTCTTCCCCCATCAGCTTATTATACATGGCACAAATGTGGTATTGACATAAAAGGAGAAGTTGATATAATGGTGTAGATGGTGCCTAGACTCTCTTTATTCCTAGCAACCATTTGTTGCCTTTAAATCCTATCCAAGTAGTAGCACAATTTGTAATTGTTTGTCAAGGGGCCTAGCTACACTTGTGATTTAATGGTCCCAAGAAATAATTATGGGTAATAACAGCTCCATAGACTTTGGAAGCACCATGAGCAGATGCTGCTTTTTAGCAGAGCCAGTGTACCTTGGGATCTGTTGTCCCCGTGGTTTGTCTGTGCTATGTGGGGTTTCTTTTTCCTATGGGATATAATTCTATCCTAAAGATATCACTGCTCTAGAACTATTGAAACCTGTGATGAGATATCTCTGTTGCTTATTGTCAGAATCCCCATTTGACTCTAAACATGGGTTAATTTGCTATCAGAGGGTCTACTTGATTGTATGTCCCAAGTGACAAGTACACTTATACTGTGGATTAGACATATATTAATGATATTTTTCTGTGATAATCACATTCAGACTTAACACCCTTAAAATACACCTGGCAGGTGAATCAATAAAGGAATATTAATAGTCGAGTATTGTCTTCGAAAAAAAAATGCTTAGAGCCATTTTCCTTTTGATTCTGGTAGAATGAATTATGAGATAGGCTGGTCTTACTCTCCAGCTAAACGTTCATACTGTGGGACTGACAAAATACTTTTGTATCTGTGGAATTGTTTGTGCAACACTACTATACATGTTTCTTATTAATGAATGCACAATACTTAAAAGTTTGATTTTAGTTATGAGTAACACAATGCCATCTATAGAGGAAACAAGTTACATTGTAGGGTTTCTACATGGCCTAGATCCTAGTAAAGCAAACCATAGAAGAGATTTGGGAAAATGACAATCAAAATGAGTATGGTCTATTTTTGATTTCCTTCCATGTAGTAGTTGAAACATAAGTAATCCTATAACAGAACTTTATGTGCCTATCAGGATTTGCCTTTAGCTATTTTGGAAAAGGTATTGTATCTTTTTTTATTTTTAATTTAGGTTTATAATTAACTAGGTTTGTGAACGTCTATTTTTGTAGACCTAAATTGAGCAATTGTGATAAGTTAAGTACTTATTCAGAGATTTCTATAAATAAGCATCTTCTGCTTTCTTAAAAATATTTATTTATTATGTATACCTGCAGGCCAGAAGAGGGCAGAAGACCTCATTACAGATGGTTGTGAGCCACCATGTGGTTGCTGGGAATTGAACTCAGGACCTTTGGAAGAGCAGGCAATGCTCTTAACCACTGAGCCATTTTTCCAGCCCCAATATGCATCTTCTGAAAACACAACAAAATTTTGTGATGAGCTATCTAGTGATCATACACAGAAATCTTTCAAATATACACATACATGCATTCATACATTATTTGTATTCATACATGGCAAACACATATGTTTTGGGAATCACTAACTCTCCAATAAAGCAGACTTGAGATTGACAGGAGCGAGTCTCTATTTATTGTATAATATTTAACTAAAAGGCTCAAATGGGATCAATATGAGTATATTTAAGTGTTTGAATTGTCATAAACAATATCCAGGGACCTTGTCAAGTACCCATTAGAAGATGTTCATCTTCACCCATTTTAGAGTCACCATTCATATAGCCCTCATTTTGTTATAGGAAGCTTGTAGAAATTGCCACAGTATATACTTGCAGATATGACAACTACAAGATTACTTTTTGGATGGTCTATGATTTTATTCCTATTTTAATCATATAAATCCATTCTTAACTCCTTCAATTTTACTTTACAATATAAGTGACATGAAAACTTATAATCCAACCTTTTAAGTGGTCTGCAATGTCAAATTTATCTTGTGAAGAAGGGAAACTGTTTCTGTTTCTGAAAGATGGACATCTCTAAATTTGCTATTACACAATTGTTGAAGTGACTCTTCAGTCAATAAAAAATGTTCTTACATGGAGCTGAATGTAGTTTCCTCAAATTTTTTTTTAGTTTGGTTTTATTTTTGTACTTTGGAAATTAACAAAGCTTGAACACTCTTTCATATATTACAATGTTCTATGTATTTGCTAACAATTGTTGTTGGTTGTTAAGTATTCTTTTGTGATGCTAATTATTCACAATTTCCTTGGCAAATGTGGAAATAGTTTTAAAGTATCCTCAACAAAATTCATTCTCAATTATTAAATCTCTACACTACACAGCACAATGGACAAAGTAGGCTCAGTGCAAGAGGGTCTAGGAGACTCTTCTTCCAGATTAATACAATTTATTAGATTGAAATTATAAGATAATAACTATTATCCTTTATGATCTTTCTCATAAATGCTTTAAGTCACTGTATAATTTATTGCTAATATTTGATTCGGATAACAAAAAGGAATCTCTAATTATGTCTGAAGTAATATACTAGCCAAAGAAATTCATGTTCACATGTTACAAATTAGTTAAAAATAAAACATATAGTATAACATTGATAAATCATTCATTAGGTGCATTGTGTTATTATATGGGTGTGCAATACAGTTTTGCAATTTTGCAGAGTTCAATATTTCTCATATTCAATTAACTATGTAGTCTTCTAAATTCTTGTGTAGAGAATAAAACATCTCAATTAATACATATAAGATCATATCAGCATATCACTTTACTGAATTTCAGAATTTTTATGACTTAGAATGTGTTCAAAGTTACAGAAATTTTTTCAAGAACTTGAAAATTGTTACCACAATGGCATTTTCCTTTCATTCCAAACAGTTTTGCTGAGATATACTCACAAAACTAATCTAAATTTTATGTCAGAATTTGTTTCTCCCTAAATTTTGTTGGTCATTGGCTTCAGTTAAGGATCTCTGTCCTTCATGTGTATTTAGGAGAATAGCTTCAGTCATTGTCTGAACAGGGAGAAAAACTCACAAAAATGATTTTCAGAAGTTTTTCCTTGGTTCCCTCTGCATATGAAACTTGGCCATTTTGTTTGGCCAGTTCAGGCCATGTTACCATCTCCTGGAAGAATCTCAATCTTCCCACGTGAATAAGGGACAATGATATGAGTTTTGACTGTATGTATTAACTCTTATAGCCCTTTCACTTGCCATGCTGCTAATGGGAACCAGGAATTCTTTAATGATTATCAGTGTGCAAAGTCAATTTAAAGCAACACATTTCATAACAAAAGACTAACTCACTCAGTACAAATGTTTTGACACATAATGACTCTTATTTATAATTAACTCAAACGACATAATATAGGCTGCTATAATGAGCAGATTTTGGAGTTAACTGCAACGCTTGTATTTATAAAGTGATTCTTGGAAATAAACAACTGGCATTTTCAATCAACTAAACCATGGATAGAGAAAAGTAAATAATACAAATGAAATGCTGGCTTTTACAAAAACTTTATTGCTGCTAAGTGTTACAAGTTATCTATAATCAGGAAATGTGGAAATACACTTTTATCGTTGAAATATATTTTCTATCTATAGTTCTTACTGCCTGATAAGATGCTACATTTTATGCAAACTTTAAATAAAATTAATATAATTTGGCGGGAAGGTTTTTATGAGCATCACTAATTGTCCTTATTTCTGTAAATAGAAATTGGAGGAAGGTGTATGGTTTGCTTTAAGATTTGTTTTGAAACTTATTTACTAGGAAGATTCTGAGAAGGAGGCAGTCTACTTGATGTGGGAGTGTCATACATCAATCGGTTGATTTCATTGGCTAAGTAATAAACAAACTGCTTGGGCTCATAGCTTAGAACATAGGTGGGTGGAGTAAACAGAACAGAATACTGGGAGGAAGAGGAAGTGAGCTCTCAGACTCGACAGCTCTCCTCTCGGGGGGCAGAAGCCTCAGAGAGATGCCATGCCCCGCTCCCTGGCAGACACATGCGATGAAGCTCCGACCCAGGATGGACTTAGGCTAGAATCTTCCCGGTAAGACCGGTGCTCACTAAGACCGGTGTTTACAGATTATTAGAGATGGGTTGATCGGGATATCAGAATTAGCCAGTAAGGGCTAGAGCTAAAGGGCCAAGCAGTGTTTAAATGAATACAGTTTTCGTGTAATTATTCCGGGGTATAAGCTAGCCAGGCGGCCGAGGTGCTCGGGACGCAGCCCTGCCACTCCTATTACTACATCTACTATGTCCAGATCTACTGCCCAATCCAGGAAAAAAAACCACATTGTTGATACCAGACTGACATAACTATTGTGGAAGTCAATTAAATATTTGCTACTTCCAGAGGACGGTTTAAATTATAAGTAAAAATTATTAAATTAGAATCAGCCCAATGCTACGGCTACATCTCTGTATTCCTAAAGTAAATACATGGATCTTTCAGGGAACACTGTATGAAAATATAGACTGTCCCCAAAGTATGGAGGATCAGCGCTTTGACTGCTGGTTGCCTTTTGCCATTGCACTGGAGTGGATCACAAAGCAGTTGCTTAAGGGGCGATCCTGGCAATGCTGGGATTAAAGATGTGTACCGCCAGACCTGGTCAGGGCGGAAATCTCTATGTATAGTGTTCTCCTAGGTCCGAGATATGAAGTGACATGAAGGAGACCAAGAGGAACAAAACCACAGAAGTACATTTAAATTCAGGTTTTATCAGGCATAAAAGCTTAATAAAGAAATGAAGTTGGAAAGAGGCATAAAGAATGAGATATGTAGCTATTAACTGGATTAAGGGCAGTAAAATGTGAAAAAAAAACCAGAATTATTCCCGGAGAATAAAAGTTACATATGTGTAGGTGAACTTTTTTTCAACTAAAATTTGTCTTCCTTGATAAGAATATTATTTTCTGCCAGATATCATAGCTCGCACCTGTGTTCCCAAGCACTCAAGAGTGGAGGTAAGAAGCCTACTGTGAATTTAAGGCCAACATAGATTAAATTGTGGGTTTTATAGTTTTAAGGCACTTGGGAACTAAAAATAAATAAATAAACAACAAAACTAACAAAAAATATAAAATCTTACTGTATATACATGAAACTCAACAAGTGACTACAAATAAACAGGGAAATGAACGAGGTCAAGAAGCACAGAACAAAGCAATAACACAAAGAAAATAAATAAAGCAATAACTGAATAAAATGAAATATTAATAGTGAAAATAAAAATAAGAATGGATTTGGCAGCTACGAATGCAATAACTAGAACCAAAATAAATTAGAGAGATTCTGAGAGATTTGAATATGCAAAAGAATGATAGTAGCATGACTAGAAAATGCAAACACAGGTCAAAAGAAAATACCAAACATAGGAAAGGAAAACCAATGAAGAAAAGGGAAAGGACCTGAGAAGCTCCTTAGAAACCATGGACAACACCATTTGCTTTAGTGGATTCTGCAAAAGGCAACACGGAAATGACACAGGACAATTGAAAAGATGACAGATGAAAACTTCATTCACTGAAAAACAGCAATATACACATTTGAGAAGCTTAACACACTCTAAGGAAGATTTAAGTTGATTTTCTAAATATAAGAGAAAGTACTGAAAGCATCAAAAAAAACCCCATAATTTATCAAATGTAAATTATTACCATTAGAAGCCCAGCTGATTCTTTAGGAGTTATTCTGCAGATAAGAGTTGAGAACATAGGGTCAGGTGGTGGCAGAAGTTGGAGGAAATGGAAACTCTAAGAGAAGGCAAAACTGTCTTTCAAAAGTAAGGGAGAGAGCAGATCTTCCGTGAGGGAAAATGAGCTCTGTGAACTTGTTGCCACCAGTTCTGCTTTGAAAAACATTTTAAAGGGGCGTTTAAGTATGAAATAATAATAGGGAACAGAAATGTGAAGATCTGTGAATACAAATCTCAATAAACATAGAAACCTAGTTGTTTACAGAAGCTATTAGAAATATAACCAAAATTCATAACTATTTTTAAAAATCATTAAAGATATTAATAGACTATTTTATTTTTATATTAAAATATAATTACATCACTTTCCACCTTCCCTTACTCATCAGAATCCCCTGGTGACCCCTTTCAAGTTCACAACGTGTTTTTCACAGATACAGAGACACACCCACAGATACACACACACACACACACACACACACACACAGAGTGAAATATCACACTGAGCTAAAAAAGCAATTTTTTTATGCTAGTCAAATTGCACTGATGAAAAAATCAGCTCATTGTTTGGACTTTGGGATGCTAATCACAATTCACAAATATAGGCACAAATGCTGGTTAAAGAATATTTACAAAGTAATAAAACATCAATTTAAAGGATTTACTCCATAAAACACAGCTTAGCATGAGAGGAGATTGCAGTTCAGGAAATGAAAAATACATATATTGCAAGGCATTTGAATTAAACAAAACACTTAACTATTTGATGCCTATGTATTTCACAAAGTTTCCATAAACCTGGAAATGAATGAAGACCAAGTATGGGTTTTAACTACTATTACCTTTATAACAAAATAACATTTGCATAAAATAAAACCTTGGTGACTATTAACATAAAAATCCTCAAAAATGTACTAGCGAATTTAATTCACTAGAACATTAAAGGCCAATATATCCTTGCCAAATAGGATTTGTTCCTAGAATGTGTCATTTGTCAACATAACAAGTACTTATCATAACATGATATTAACTGAACTAAGGGAAAAAAAACTGAAACATAAATTACCTTTGATGCAGAAAATATATGATGAAGTTAAGCACCTTTACATGAATAATTTCATCAGAAGAATAAAAATATAAGGAAATCAAGTCAACTGAACAAGACCTAGTAATAAATGCCTATAAAAACATATTTAATTATAAAAACTAAAAGCTTTAATATAACATGACACAGGGAAATGGTTGTTTTCAACTCTTTAAAGAACTATATTAGTCAAAAATAAAATGAGACAAGGGAATATGTTTTGTTTTTTCTGGAAAGGGTTTCTATGTAGTCCTGTCTGTCCCAGAACTCTGTGGAACAATTGGCTTAGGACTCGAAGATTTATCTGCCTCTCCCTACCAAGTGCTTGGATTAAAGGCTTGTGCCATGACTGACTAATGGAAAAATTATTTCAAATTGGAAAAGAAAAATAAAAGTATTTCCTTATCAATGGTATGATTTTATACAGGAGAAATAAAAAGTTTTATTATCAAAACAATGTTAACATTTACAAATGAATTCATAATTATACATATATACCAAAATAATAAATATAAGTTGTTTTTACAAATTAAAATGACTAATCTCATATGGAACTTAATAAAATAATTTCTTTCCATATTCTAGAATCCCTACATTACCAACAAGTGATGTATTTATTCAATGTAGCCCTTGCCAGAATTTAAATGAGTAGTTTAAGATCAGTAACAAAACCTAACTATAAATTCAAATGAAATCTAACAGGACACAAAATAGCCAACAGTGTCTTTAAAAAGATTAGGAATTACCTTACCTTAAATTTACAGCAAAAACAGTCATTGAGAAAATGTTAATGCAAAACATACACATACACCAAGAAGAAAGGAGAAAAATCTAATTGAAAACATGTTGTATAAACAGTAAAATTATCTATGATAAATTTTTTGAAACCACTCAATTTGGCAAAGGACAATCTTTTTCTTCAGGAAAGGAATAATTTTCTTTTGTATTTTGAGATTATAATATAATTATAAACATATCTTGAATTTTGCATGCGAATAGATGGAATTAGAAACAAAAAAACTATCCTTAGTGAGGTAACCCAGACCCAAAAAATGAATATGGTATATGCTCACTCATAAGTGGATACTAGATATAAACAAAGCCTATAGTTCATGATCCTAGAGAAGCTAAGTAGTAAGGTGAACCAAAGAAAAACATATGTAGACCCACCTGGAAACTAAAAACTGCCCAGATATTCTGACAAAATTGGAAGCATTGGGAGCTGGGGGGAGGGTGAAGGGAAGGTAGAAGGGAAAGAGGAGGGGAGAAGGGGGACACTGAGGAGAACTTGAGGGAACTGGGTACTCAAGGTGGAGGAAAGTCAGATATGAGAGCAAGGAAAGAGATATCTTGATTGAGAGAGCCATTATGGGGTTAGCAAGAAACCTGACTCTAGAAAAATTTCCAGGAATCCACAAGGATAACCCCAGCTAAGACCCTAAGCAATAGAGGAAAGGATGCCCAAACTGTCCTTGCCATGGAGTCAGATTGTTGATTATCTTAAATATCACTATAGAACCTTCTTCCAACAACAAATGGAAACAGAGGCAGAGACCCACATCAGAGCACTGGCCTGGGCTCCCAAGGTCCAGTTGAAGAGCAGAAGGAATGAGAATATAAGCAAAGAAGTCAAGATTATGAAGGGTTCATCCACTGAAACAGTTTACCAAACTCACCAACTCCAGCTGGACTGCGAAGGAACAAGCATAGGACTAAACTAGTCCCTCTAAATGTGGCTGACAGTTGTATGGCTTGGGAAGATTGAGTGGCCACTGGCAGTGATAATGGGATTTATCTTTGCTGCATGTACTGGCTTTTGGGGATCCTATTCTCTTTGGATATATACCTTGCTCAGCCTAGATGTAGTAGGGAGGACCTTGGACTTTCCACAATGTAAAGTGCCTCACACTCTCTTAGGTGGGAGGTTGTGTGGAGGGAATGGAGGAGGGGAGGGAGCAGGAATTTGGATATGTATATTTATAAAGAAATCTTATTTTTTAAAAAAAAGGAAATGCAAAAAAAAGTATCTCAATTGCCTTTTCTTATTCTCAACCCTCTCCAATACCGGTATTAGCTCTCTTTCAATTTCTTTGTTTTATTATTATTATTTTATTTTATTACTTTAAAAAATTAACAATCTAAATTCCCATTTCCTCTTTTCCTCCCACTCCCTTCCCACTCCCTCCATAACCTACCTCCTTACCCCCTCCAATCTTAAGAGAGGGCAAGGCACCCTGCCCCATGGAAAGTCTAAGGCCTTCCCCACTATATCCAGGTTAAGTAAGGTATACAACCAATTTTTTAGATGGATACCATATACCAAAATTAAATCAAGACCAGATGAGAAATTTAAATAGACTTATAAGTCATGAGGAAAGAGAAGCTGTCATCAAAAAGTTCCCAACTGAAAAAAGTCCAGGGCTGGATGATTTTAGTGCCGAATTCTACCAGAACTTCAAAGAAGAGCTAGTACCTATACTCCTCAATGCATTCCACATACTAGAAACAGAAGGGTCATTGCCAAACTCTTTTTATGAGACTACAGTTACCCTGATACCAAAACCGCACAACTCAACCAAGAAAGAGAATTACAGGCCAATCTCACTCATGAGATTGAGTAAAATAAATAAATCTCAATAAAATCCTGGCAAAAATTCTCAATAAAATCCTGGCAAACCGGATCCAAGAACACATCAAAAAATCATCCATTATGATCAAGTAGACTTGATCTCAGAGATGCAGGGCTGGTTCAATATATGAAAATCTATTAATATAATTCAACATGGAAATTAACTGCAAGAAAAAACCATATGATCATTTCATTAGATGACAAAAAAGCATTTGACAAAATTCAACGCCCCTTCATGATAAAGGTATTGGAGACATTAGGGATACACCGATTATATCTAAATATAATAAAAGCAATATATGGCAAGCCAACAGCTAACATTAAATGGAGAGAAATTCAAAGCAATTCTACTAAAATAAGGAACAAGAGAAGGCTGTCCACTCTCTCCATGTCTCTTCAACATAGTTCTTAAAGTTCTAGCAATAGCAATAAGACAATATAAGGAGATTGAGGGGATTCAAATTGGAAAGGAATAATCAAATTTTTGTTATTTGCAGATGATATGATAGTGTACATTAAGTAACCCCAAAAACTCTACCAGAGAACTCCTACAGCTGATAAATACCTTCAGAAATGTAGTAGGATACAAGATCAACTCAAAAAAATCAGTAGCCATCCTATACACAAAGGATAAAGAAGCTGAGGGGAAAATCAGAGAAATATCACCGTTAACAATAGCCACAAACAGCATAAAGTATCTTGAAGTAAAAGTAACCAAGGAAGTAAAAGACCTATTTGATAAGAACTTTAAGTCTTTGAAAAAAGAAATTGAAGAAGATACCAGGAAATGGAAAGATCTCCCATGCTCTTGGATAGGAAGGATCAACAAAGTAAAAATGACAATCCTACCAAAAGATTTCTTTTAATTTCATGCCTGTTTTTTCTTTGTTATTGCATGGTTACATGTATAAGTACCCGTATTCCTGAACATAACCTGTTCAGTGTATATAGTGGTTCTTTTATTTATGTTTTCAGGACTGCACACTTGCTATTGGATAAATATTTGGTGTGCTCTTCCATGGCGAAGATTATTTCTCTCACTGTCAGCACTCCTGAACTTGAGACTCAGGGAACATTGCAGAAATGGGGGGATAAATATTGTAAGAGCTAGAGAATCAAGGAGTTTTCTGTGAGATTGTGTCTCATAGGAATTTCATAAACTGTATTCATAAAGTCTCACCAATATAACCTCCCAACAAGGAAGGTTCCATTAGATGTGCAAAAGTTAGGAAAAAGCCCATCAAACCTCACCTCTAAACAAAAGACCATCTTTAAAAAAATAGTATCTGAAGGAGTTATGCCTGCTGTCAAGAGAGAAAAGGAAAACAATCAATAGTCCAACTCAAGCATAATATTTATGAAGCATATAAATGACCAAAATGACATTATATCCCTCAGCATAAAAATATCATAGAGACAACAAACAGCTATCTAGCTCAATATGAGGGAATTCATGTTTGGTCCCATAAACCAAACCAACTACCCCCAGTTGTGAGGTAATAGAACTGCAAAAAGAATGCAATACTATCACTTTTTGAAGCAAGCATAATTTCTACCTACATTTCAAAATTTATCCTAATGCCCACAAATAAGAATACCTCTCATCCCTCATGAAAGAAACTAGTTTTGCAGCATTAGAGGGAGGGGGAGGGAAAGTGAGGAGGTGGGGGAGGGAAATGGGAGGAGGGGAGGAAGTGGAAATTTTTAATAATAATAATTAAAATTTACACATAAAAAAGGAAATCATAACTGGTCAAAATACAAAGAACTGACTGTAGAAACTATGTAGTGTCCAATCATGGACAACTGTAGCACAACTTTAGGCTGGCGACTGCAGGAATTTCATGGAAGCAGAGGCAGAAAGATTTTAAGGACCAGAAAACCATGAATGGGATTCTGTTCTGAGGGATTACCATCTATACACAACAGGTATTTCACAAAATTGACTAAGCATAATCTACTACAACAACAGCTGACATGCCAACACTGATGGAGGAAATCTCACAAGGCCCTATGCTTATGTAGGGGAATAGGCAGTCAATGCCTTCTGGAGAAAGGGGAGTCAGATATGAGCATCTTGATAGGTTATTAAATGTCCAAGTGATTAGTGCTAAACACCTAAACACTAAATGAGTTCATTGGGGTGAGTGTTTGTCTGTTTGTGTGTGTTTGTGTGTAACAATAATAATTGAAAAAGAAGAGGTAATGAATTTGAGAGTGTGAGAGACAGAAGGAATCTCATAGTAGGAGTTGAAGACTGGAAAGGAAGGGCTATAAATGATAATCCTAGCACTTCCATGTAAAATTCTCATCAACCATTCAGGAAACAGGGTAATGGTGATATTTGCACAACCTTTAGGATGAGCTTAATAGCACGAAATTTTACATATTAATGTTTAAGAACATGATTATTTCATGTGTGTTTAAGTGTAATAAAATTATAGGAAATGTGTTAAAGGGCAAAAAGGAAACTTCTTCCTCTTTTAGACTTAATTACTTGGGTACTTTCTGTGAATTTTACTACCCCCCCCTTTAAAAAAAAGATGTGTTGTAAACTAAAATGAATCAGATATAGTTTCTGTTACATATATTATTTTTGTTAATTAAAATGTCACAATCAGCCTCTATCTCTTAACAGAATTAGGCTCCAAGTAGGAAAAGTCAACAAAAGGAAACAAAGGCGGAGAAATTAATCTGAGAAGCAGTTTAATACGTAGACATCAATGACTCATATTAATGAGAATGCAAAGTGTGTTTTTATTTAATACATAATTATTCCACATTAAAACCACTTCAATAAATGCCAATAATATATCCCATTTTATGTGCTCTTTTAAACATGAGAATTATATTTATGCTATGGTCAGCAATAGAAGATAAAATAGTAAAGTAATCAAAATTAGATTGCCTGTATACACAAGATAATTTGGTGCAGAGGTACAAACGTAGGATTTATTTTTAAGTCATAATATTGGATTTTAAATAAAACAAACCTTAATATGCCAGTACAGCCTTAAGAAAAGTATTTTCAAATAAGTGAAAATGCTATATGTGGTTTTGTTTCATTAGCATTTCTCATCGGCCACAGGCATAAGAATAACTTGCAGTAATTTCCTTCAGGATTGTGGAATTGCTAGGGACAAGAAGTACACGGCCGATGTGTCACAGCTATATTATTGATCACATGCCAAAACGAAAAACAGTGTTAGTTACTTTTCTCTATAAAATGCAGAAAACTTGTGGGTAATGACCAACACCATTTAGTGCACATCATTGAAGAACTTGCTCAAAAACAGTCACACACTAAAGGACAGGGGGGATAGACTTCAACCTAAGACATTTGAGGAAACTTTTCAGTCCATGGGAGTAGAGAAGAAAACTCAGCAAGAGAAGAAACTGCATTTACATGGCAAATCTCACCAGTCAAGCTTTGGGGCTCAATATTTTATACCCATGTCCTGTTACATGTGAGTGGTTATCCCAGGACCCAATTAGGTTTATCTTGGAGCAGTAATCTAATCTCTTTTGTGACAGTGATAAAATATTCCCACCAAGAAGCAGCTAAGAGGAAGAAATGAATTATTGAATGCTCTCTTCCAGGTCATCATTAAAGAAAGATAGGGCAGAAGACTTACACAATACCACAAAGCAGAAACCATGGAGGGATACTGCTCTCTCACTACTAGAAAGTGAGGTTCCTTATGTGTCCTAAAACAACTAGCCTATGGATTGTGTAGCTCCTTGTGAACTGGGCTCTGCTACCTCACCTAATAATTGAAACAATCCCCTAGCATTAGGTCAGTCTGATATGGGCATTTCCTTTAAAAATACTCTCTTTAAAACTAACTAGGCCAGACAATGTGTTCTGCCTTGTATTTAAATAAGTACAGTGAATAATTTCAAATATAGGTCAGATTAAATGTGCATCGCATCGATCTATGTAAACGTATCTGATAAATACCGACAACCATGTCCAAGATTGAAACACAATATTAAACTTGAGGTAAAAGCAAATGAATAGTATCATAAATACTGATTATAAAACAGTCTAAAACATAGTCACAAATAATGAAACTACATAGAGTAAATAACAGTGTTTTAGAGTGCTTAATTCCAAACAGAACATCTATAATACGCCGCACTTATGAAAACCCAACATTAGTTGTTGTGGGCTGTTTAAGGACAGCTGGAGAGTGGAAATTAGATTTCTTCAGGGATATTTGTATCCTTGTAGCTTCTTCATACTCTAGGGAATGATGCTTTATCCATTTATATATGAACAACACCAGTTGTACTCAATAGATTATATAAAGTACACGAAATTGGGAATTGTGTTGGGGGAGTGGGTTTAAGGGAAGTTAGAGAAGTGTAGGGTTGTGATAAAGAGATATTGTGTCTGTGTGTTTGAAACTCTGAAAGAACAAATAAAACTGTATTTTAAGATATTTCCCAAAGTCTGTAAAAAATTTTGCTGGGATTTTAGTGGAAATTACATTAAATTTATACATTGCTTTTAGTTAGATGGCCTTTTGTACTACATTAATTCTACCAATCCATGAACATGGGGAATCATTCCATTTTCTGAAAAGTATAGCCCTCTAAAATATAATAATTGTGTCTTTTATATTTTATATATTATGAATATTTTGTAGCTGTTTAAATTAATATAATTTTCTTTTCAATAAACACTGAAAATCATTAAGTCCATTAGGTAATTTATTTTGTATGTGTTTTGTCAGTCTGTGCCTGTCTGTACTTCAGTATCTGTACTATAAAAATACAGCTTTGTAAAATAATACAGTGGCTTCCTTCCAGTCAATAATTAGTCTGAATTCTGCGAGCAAATTTGCATAAGATTTAATACAAACCTGATGCTAATGATTGTCTATTTATTTTACTGTGTGAAGGTTATTCTCTACTTATGGGCAAAGGCCAATAATAACAACAACTTATGGATATGATATGTGTCCATTTCTTACAAAGCCACTGTGCTGGGATGCAAAGGCATTATTAAATTGACATTGTGGAGGTCAGAATGCCATTTGATTATCTCCTGGCAAGAAATGTTGCTGTCAAAACCTGATGCTAGTTTCACATTCCTGTCTTTGTCAGTGAGCATGACAACTTTTCATTGTAAAATTTTACTTAAAATTTAAAACTAGTTATGAGAAATAATATTAGTATTGACTCTTTGGGGGAGATCTTCCTCTAATGCATATGGTGTCATCTCAATATATAGGTTCTAATCATTTTTTTTATTTCAGGGCATACACATTAATGTTACATATCATGTACAAATGTATTTTATTTCTGTAATTTTCATAGGTCTTCTTTATTCTATGTGCTGGGCCATTGTTGTCTACATGCTATACCTACCACTCTTTTTTTTCGAGACAGGGTTTCTCTGTGGTTTTGGAGCCTGTCCTGGAACTAGCTCTTGTAGACCAGGCTGGTCTTTAACTCACAGAGATCCGCCTGCCTCTGCCTCCCTAGTGCTGGGATTAAAGGCGTGCGCCATCACCGCCCGGCTTCCTACCACTCTTTACTATTATATTATTACCTCCTTTTCATCTTCTGATATTTTTGTTAACAACTGTTGCATTTCTTCAGTCTCTTGTTTTATGTAACTTAATATTCCAAGTCAAAATTAAGATCTTTATTCACCAGAAGCTATCAGGACCTTTGGATTTCCCTTTTTAAAATATGGCAGATCTCATTTCTAAGAGTTTTTAAAACTTCATCGATTTTTAAATTGTGATTTTATTTTATTTTATTTTATTGTGCAATTCCAATAATTCTCCTTTCCCTTTTTTCTTTCTGGCTTTCTCTCCACTCTTTTTCAAGTTCATGACATTTTAATTATTTGTTTTCTCATGCATATGTGCATATTCATATGTATTCCCAAAAACAACCTTCTTATTCTGTGTAATGTCAAGTGTGCTTTCAGAAAAGACTGTTTGGCATTGTACAACCAACTGGTGCATTCTTTCCTAGAAGAAATATCCCTTACCAATTTTAGCTTTCCCAGGTGCCTATAGTTCTTTCTGTAGGGTTGAAACCAATGGGTTTTTTTCATGTCTGCTTTGGGATCCTTAAATTATGCTATTCAAAAATATAGTAACTTAAAATTTCACATGATCTATGTTTATGTGTTTTGCAGGTTTTAATTGTTTATTATTCTTATCATTCTTATACAACTTGTTACAAATGTTTCTTTTCTCTCTTTTGGTTACCGTTCCTGTACTTTTCAACATATTTCTATTATAAATCATGTCTCAGAAATGCTGATTTTAATGGTAGAAAGAAGCTTGCCACAAATTTTGCATGAATCTGAGGGTTTCTTTGATTTAGATTAAAACAGCTTTTCATTTTTGCCTCTCTAAGTCCCCTCTTAGTTGGCCATAAAAAAAACATTTGGAAATACCCTATGGTTGTCTGTGTTCCCAGGATATTCACCTGAGAAAAGTCTCTTCACTTCTAAGTTTTGTAGTAGGTAGTTAAGAATTGTTATTCTGAAATTTGATTGCTGTCAGAAATGCAGTAATGCCCATTGCCATTCTTCTTATATCTTACAATATTTATTTTAACCACACAGGTTTTCTTGCTTTCAACAGATAAATTTTCACTCCTTTTTAGTATTTAATACCTACAGATAAGATATCTCATTTGTTACCCAAACTGTTCACTCTATGGTGTAGAACTAGTCCTATCAATTCAATGATTATTTCCCTAGTATCACTGGCATTTTATTCTCCATATCTAAGAAACAAATAGAAAATTAGAATGCAAAAGGGTAAGCATTTTCAACAAAGCTTTCAACAAATTTTCTAAGAAAGGAAAGAATTACACCTCATGTTCAGAATCACCTACTTGAATTCATCTAGAAAATGAATTACATACAATGAATACAATTTAAATAAACTTTAATATATTTTTGCTGCTGGGTCAGAGGACATGAATAATAGTATAATCAATCTCTCATGTTACACTGTTTATTATTTTCTTTTTCTATCATATTTGTTCAGTTATTGTCGTAAATCTCCCTTGCTGGATTTTTTTGCACTGCATTGTGACAGATGTTTAATGAAAGTTGAAAGTGTTTTTATTCAATGCCATAAGCTTTTCGGGAGAAAGACACTATGCAAATGGAAATCATAAATAACTGAAGTGCAAATCAGGATGCTTTCTCCAAGGAATGCATAAGTAGTATCTTAAAAAGAGATAAAAATGTAATGGTCTAAGATTTAAAGGATTATGAAATTGAAGAGTGCATAATTCCAAACTGCTTCAGTATTTCTGGAATCATGTTTAATTTTATTTTACTAGTGTATCAACCTGAAGGAGAGTGATGGGAAGGAACATTAGGTAAATGATTATGCCAAGAATTACTATATATCTAGAAAATATCTGCCAGGGGAAAGAACAAAATACACCTGAAGAAACTTTCTTCTAAAATCACCAATAATATGGGAGACTTGAATTGAATTTTAGATTTGATTCTTTTCATGGGACATTGTTTTTAGAAGATACTATTATCTTCTAAATGGACATTTGTGTGGTATACTTCAGCTCTGATGTCACTATAATCTTTCCATTAGAAACATAGAAAGTCCAATATTACTGATTTCAGGGAAAACAAACCCTATATTCATCTCACTTTTTCAGTTTTATAATTAGGACCAACAACTTTCACCAATGCAGATGTTTTTGTTTTTGTTTTGTTTTTCTGTCCCATTTTCATTGTCAACAGGGTAACATATTAAGCTTCAGAATTTGTGTTTTAATATTTATACTAAGTAGATGAGGTCTTTCTCAAATTCAATCATTCATTTAATGGGTAAATGTGGCTTTTGCATCAGGTGATCTGGTTTGAACTACTATTGCACAATTTATGCTTTATTACCACAATGTATACTGAAACAGAAGTTATAGATTAATGATCATCACCAACTGACTTCACCAATTTATCCAAAGATTCATAAAACCTTAATGGCAGGTATTTAGGAAGAAAAATATGTGACTTAAGACTTCAATGCTTCATATCTCATAATTTAAGATTATGAGACACTCATGCCATTTCTCCTACTCAGAACAATGATTTATTGACCTATGATAAAAATTTGTCCACCATCATGCAAGAAGGTGATGGGAAGCCAAATGCCTGTCTGAAGTTCTGGAGATAAACTCAAAATAATTCATTTACCTGGATACATATTTTCACAATCTAATTTCAGGCAGGAACCTGAAGATATTAAATGGACTAAATCATTACATAATGATTAAAGTGAGATGTAAAGTTTAAGTGATAAAGAAAATAAACCAATATGAGTGAAGAAAATGCATACGTGTGCACTGCCTAACAGTGCAGAGAGCAAACAGCTATAAAGAAGTACATTTCTCATACTTATTGAAATTCATAAACTATTTAAATATCCCTTAATCTTAACTATAGAATAACAAAGTTTAAGATTATTGAATCTTACTTGTTTTTAAGATATATCAAGATTTCTGGTTGCATTTTACATTTAAATATTCAGATAAAGTTGACATAATGTTTCCATCAAATAGCAATGCTGTCATATTTGTGAATGTTTAAAGGAAATATTACAAAATATTCCTAATAACTAGACATCTTAGTAGTGTACAGTAGAATATTTTTATTTTTATATTTCCATTTACCTTGTATTCAAAAATATTGGCATATATATCAACAGAGTAACTGATTAAAAACAATGTTTTCTCAACTAAAATATAGTTTGTTGGTTTTTAAAATATTAAATATGTTGTTTTGACACTGGGTAGATACACACTTAATTAAAACCACTCATTAAAATCCTTCGTCACTGCTGAAAACAACAATTTTGATATAAATCCTAAAAGAAAATAAAAATAACTAATTTTCATATTAGGACAATATAGTTTTCAGCCAGATGTGCTGGCTTATATCCTGCCAAAATGATGCATTCTATCTATGTCTTGCTCTATGATCCATGAGGAAAATGGAAATGCCTACTGACAATCATTCATCTTATCAACTACTCCAATGTAATCAGCCAAGTTATAGATGCAGAGTTCATTCACTTTGTTGCCATAGTTCTGTTATTATTCCTGTGAACATGAGAGAAATCTACTGTAAATGAAGACCCTCTTGTGTTTTAAACTTATGGGTAAACAAGTCAGCATAAGAATTTCCAGTGATGTGCACTATAATGCCCAAAGAAGTGTTTCTCTCATTTCATCTTCATTCCTTGTACTTACCTTGCTTGTTAACTATAAAGAACAATAATGAACTTACCTTCTGAATTTTACTATTATTTTTATATTAGTAATTTTAATGGAGTTCCTAACTATGGCGTATCTATTAGAATGACTAACAATAGTACAAAGTAACCCTAATTTGTTTTATTAATGCAGCAAAATTCTGAATGGTGTGCAAGACAGTTCTAGACACTCTCTGAACTGATAAAGAAATGTTACAATTAGGTTTCCATTAATTCAAAGGCGATTAGGACATTTTATCTTCTTTACCTATTCACACAGTAGAAAGTATGGTAGGGTTGAAGCTAAAGCTTTGGTGTTTTAATGATAGTATTTATTGACAATTTAGAGAATTCTGGGAATTCCAGCTTTGAGGGGGTAAAGCACTGGTTATGGTTAGACAAAGTATAAGTGATGTTTTAGTTTGCTTATGAAGGATTATTGAAATATTAATTTGTAGCTAAACTAGACAGGGTAGAAGATATAAATGGATAGAAGTTAAAATCCCATAACAATACAAGGATGTTGTGAAATAATTGCATCTGAATTGAAACAATCCACCCTGAGTAGGAAAACTCATGAGACTAAGGAAGTGAACATCTCACAAGTCTAAGGAAGTTTCTTCAAAGATACAAGATTCATTATACACCTGCCTAAGACTCTGGGAGCAGTACATAATTACTGGAAAGAAAGCTCTCTGACAGTCCAACCTAACAGCAGAGGATACTAAACTGGCCCATCATCTACCTTCAGGTATGCAGAGAGCTCTAGGAATACAGGTTTGATGAGTCATTACAACACTTACCTTTTTGTTTATGTAGCTGTTTCTTTGACAGCTATATTCTTGTATCTAACTCCATCTCCACATTCCTGCTTATAGCCCAAGTGAACTCGTTGGATTTTGGTAGACTCATCCATTTTGTGTTCTATCTGGGGTGAACAGATGTTTGTTCAAGTCTTCTTAGGACAGTGGTTCTCAACCTTCCAACCCATGTTGTGGCAACCCCCAGCCATAAAATTATTTTTGTTGCTACTTTGTAACTGTAATTTTGCTATGCTTTTGCATGGTAATATAAATACCTGTGCTCTCAAATGGACATAGGCAAGCCCTATGAAAGGTCATTTAACTACCAAATAACTAGACACCCACCAGTTGAGCATTTCTGCCTGAAAAAGAGTAACACAACAGAAGATAACTGACTATACCAAGAAACTAAAGAGTCTTAAGAAGTTATACCAGCCCAATCTACAGAGCAAGGCCGAGGACAGACTCCAAAGCTACAAAGAGAAACTCATTCCTGAAAAAAAAATATATAAATGATGCTAACTAAATGAGTGGGAACCACAAATATCTTTAATTCATTCATTCATTTTGATTTGATGTTTTTTTCCAGATGATTTTTAAAAGCTTTTAGAACCATTCAACAGGTATTTTTTAAGACTGCAGAAGTGTAAACAGGGTTATCATATATCCCATAGAGAAATTAGCAAATGCAGAGTATTTATTGGTTAGCCACAGCATACAACGTTATGGGAAAGAGAAAATGAGATAATTAAGTTAAACTATATCTTGTTTAACTTATTCTTCAAAAGTAGCCAAGGAGGATTATACCTTATTTAACATTATTTTCTGCCCAACTTAAAAATTAAATCTAATCAGGTTGCAGTATAGATGAACTTACTACATTTTGCAACCAAAATTTTAGGTCCAAACTTAAATTTTCTGTGTAATTCAGAAAGACAAAGGAGACTGATGTGATTATGTTTTACTTAAGATTTATGGTTGTTTTCTGTGTCATTTAGGTGGCATTCCAGCTACAAAAGTTAAACATTATTTCTAGGTGTGTCTGGAAGGGCTTTTCCAGATGGGATTAGAATTTAATGATGCACTTAGTAAATCATCAAAAATCTCAGTAAAGAAGTTTTTCCCAGGTCAGGGTGAATGGACAATTTGAATATTGAGACACTATAGGGAAATAAAATGTGGAGGGAATAAGGATTTGCTTGCATCTTTGCTTTCTGCCTGATGAGCTGGAAGTCACTTTGTGACCCTTGACCTGGATTTACTTCTCTGGTTCATAATTCTCAGACTTCCATCTTGCATTGAATGTGTTCATGTCTTTCTTGGGGGACCCTGATTCTAGACATCAGACTGTGGAAGTTCATAGCCTCTGCAATCATGCAAGTGAAATCTTAGAATAAACAATTGTATCTGTTCATATATTGTTCTTTATAAACATAATACTCTATGCAAGAATTCCAACTTTTAATTTCTTTAAGTGCACAAGAATTTCTTGGCATCTTTCACATTAACACAAAAAAAGGAAAGCTTCACAAAGACAGATGGCTGGCTTTCAGTGGATAGAAAATCTCAATTTATATACATTTAGTGCTTTTCTCCAACAACATTTACGGCTACTTAATCACCTCTTTAGGTTTTATTGGATGCATGAGCACTGCCTAATTATTAAGAATCATTCGGTTTATTTTCAATTTCAGGTTTTTCTTTTAATCCAAGACAGTTTTTTTTTAATGACTACCATATGTTAACATTGTAGGTAGTGATTATGGAGATAAATGAAGTATCTCACTTTCAAGGTTGTCACAGTTTACAAGGGGAGACAGTCATATAAATGAGTGACTTTAATAATGTATGATAAATTATACCTGTGAAATTTTGTGTTAAATAATTAGAGAGAACAGTGCATGAATGAATAAATCTACCTTACTGTATTAATTATATTTAAATGTGAAATTTGAGGAAATAAAAATATTAAGTAAAACTATATTTTATGGCCAAGAAACTTAAAGAAAACTAATAAACATGTTTGTCTAGAGCAAAGACAATGACAAGTGAAGATGTTTTTGTTTTTGTTCCTAGCCAGCCATATAATGCAACAGCTTCTCCTAATTGATAACCTACTCTACAGTTTTAGGAATCAGTCTTTATTCTTTGTAGCCTTGAAGCTGCACCAAAGAAGCAATTTAGAATCCAAAAATGATATGTCATCTTATGGTTTCACAGTATCCGTGGCAACCTAAGGAATTAAATATAATGTATGAACTTTTATATATTCATAAATTGTATTTATTAGGAAGGCTTATTGCTTTATAACCTTTGGGTAAATTTACAAAAGTAATATGACACACTCTGCAGCTGTAGCATCATTTTAACTGCCAGCATAAAACAAAATATACTCAGCCATATGCAACACAAAAAATATAGTGAAAAGTAGAATTTGCTCCAAATATTAAACATAATTAGATAAGATAGTATTTTAAAACTTACTCTACCAAAGTAATCAAAACTACTTTTTATAACTTCCCTATATCATCCTTTGCTATTATTTTATGACATATATCCCAAATTGTATGATAAATGTAAAGTTAAGATAATTCAAAATGATGGGGGGGGACAGATGGAGTGAGGAAGAAGAAAAAAAAGAGAAATATAACTCCAAATTAGAAAATACAAGGACAGATTTTTAAGTGGGGATACTGAAGCATATGGAAACAATAATATTGATGTTCTGAGGTCAGCATACATTTAAGGTATGCTATAAGCTCTGTATTTTAAGAGAAATTACTACAGTATTCTCCATGATGTTATCAGGTTTCATTTGCTAAAAGGATGTAGATTACACACTGATAGCTATTAAGCAGAAAGTAATATAGGAACCTTGTTGATGTCAGTGTGTGCTGTCACCAATGTAGGGGTGGATTATAACCCTAAAAAGATATGTTAATGTCTTAGACTAGGAATTTTGAATTTTTCCTCATCTGTAATGGATTTTGAAGATGTTATTGGGTAAAGGGAGAAGTGTCAGAGCAAGGAAACGACAGTCACTTTGGTCAAATCCATATTTCTTTGTAACAGTGACAAAACTTGAGAGTCATTTAAAGAAGTCCACATGGAGATATTCTTGAAGCTACAGAGATTAATCTGTGCCCAAAGAATGCCAATGATTATTGAAAGTCACCAGAGTAAAAAGGAAGGAATGGTTTATCACATTATCACAGAAAGAATAATCATCAGTTTTGTAGTCGCTAGCACTGGCAAGAGATACACTGTTTTCTGTTGAATTTTTCTTTAATACTTTTTTGAAATTTCTGTGTTACTTGTGAAAAATTCTCTCTCTCTCTCTCTCTCTCTTTCTCTCTCTCCATATATATATGTGTGTGTGTGTGTGTGCATATGTGTGTATGTCTATATCTGTATGTACACATCTTTGTATGTTATATATATGTTTCTGTGTTTGTATACACACATATACATATATATACATACATAGATATGTTATATAGATACACACATATATATCCATATTATATATGTATACAGACACGGACATATTCCAATACAATTATTAGTGTTCAAATAATTTTGTAGACAAGAACATAACAAACTTCCATCAAGTGACTGAAAGATTATACTTAGGCCTTGGCAGACCGTATCATGTAGTCTATGGCACAATTATTCAACTCAAAGCAGTCCAGATTTGGAGGAAGGGGACTCACTGTTTCAGAGAATGTATACTACATTCAGCCAAATATGGTTGTATGGAATATTAAATAATCATGTTGGAGAAGAGGACATGCTCACCCTTGGCATCCACGAAGCAGAGAAATGAGCCTACATTCAAGGGTGGAGGAGATATTCCTAAGGAAATGTCTTTTGAGATCTCATGCTTAAAATTAGCTCCAATCCAATCTTTGACCATTTCTCAAGAAGAATGTTAGTTTGGGATTCTTATAATTCTTATATAATTCTTCAATTGCTTCCAGATAGACCATCACAGACACACACAAGATTATCCAGTCAAGTTGACAGTCATGTTGACAAGTTGACAATGACCACATTTAACTTCGGCTCAGAGAGATTCTCCAAGGAATAATGAGATTTGGGTGCTTGGGTAACCACTGTATGTGTATTCTTCTCTTCTGTTTAAACTACAAGACTATTCAGGCTATTTAGCAGAATGGTGCATTTTAACATTTTGAAATGTTGAGGATGAAATACTTTTTATCTATAGCTCTGGTCTAAATGTTTTGTAAGTTACATATTAAATAGGTAGTTTTGAGAATACAGCTTGTGTGAAGTTTCAGTGTTCTTTTTAAAAATTTCTGGCTCTGAATTTTGAGAATTATTTTAGTTTTATGAAAAACATATATGTGTGTCACTGTCTTTTAGTAAGTTCTTGATATGGCTGATTGTTGATACTGGTTCTTGCTTGATACAAGCAAATTCTTTTGTGTGGCATTTTTTTTACATGAAAATATAGCCTCCTTATTTAGCTTCTTTAGGTTCACCAATTGTAGACTCCGTGACCCTTATTTATGGCTAGAAACCAATTATGAGTGAGTACATCCCATGTTCATCTTTTTGGGTCTGGGTTACCTCACTCAGGATAGTGTTTTCTATTTCCATCCATTTGCATGCAAAATTCGAGAAGTCATTGTTTTCTACTGCAGCATACTAATCTACTGTGTATATATTCCACACTTTCTTCATCCATTCTTCCATTGAAGGGCATATAGGTTGTTTCCAGGTTCTGGCTATTACAAATAATACTACTATGAACATAGTTGAACAAATGCTTTTGTCATATGATCGGGCATCTCTTGGGTATATTCCCAAGAGTGGTATTGCTTGGTCCAGGGGCAGGTTGATCCCGAATTTCCTGAGAAAACGAAACACTGGTTTCCGAAGTGGTTGCACAAGATTGCATTCCCACCAGCAATTTTAGCCATTCTGACAGGTGTAAGATGATATCTCAAAGTTGTTTTGATTTGCATTTCCCTGATTGCTAAGGAGGTTGAGCATGACCTTAAGTGTTTTTTGGCCATTTGAACTTCTTCTGTTGAGAATTCTCTGTTCAATGCCCCATTTTTTAATTCGGTTAATTAGCATTTTAAAGTCTAGTTTCTTGAGTTCTCTGTATATTTTGGAGATCAGACCTCTGTCTGTTGCGGGGTTGGTGAAGATCTTCTCCCAGTCAGTGGGTTGCCTTTTTGTCTTTGTGACAGTGTCCTTTGCTTTACAGAAGCTTCTCAGTTTTAATAGGTCCCATTTATTCAATGTTGCCCTTAATGTCTGTGCTGCTGGGGTTATACCTAGGAAGTGATCTCCTGTGCCCATCTGTTGTAGGGTACTTCCCACTTTCTCTTCTAACAGGTTCAGTGTGGTCAGATTAACATTGAGGTCTTTAATCCATTTGGACTTGAGTTTTGTGCATGGTGATAGATATGGGTCTATTTTCATTCTTTTACAGGTTGACATACAGTTGTGCCAGAACCATTTGTTGAAGATGCTTTCTTTCTTTCATTGTATACTTTTAGCTCCTTTATTGAAAATGAAGTGATCATAGGTTTGTGGACGGAGGGGGGAGGACCTTGGACTTTCCACAGGGCAGGGAACCCTGACTGCTCTTTGGACTGGAGAGGGAGGGGGAGAGGAGTGGGGGGAGGGGGAGAAGGGTGGGCGGAGGGGGAGGGAAATGGGAGGCTGTGAGGAGGCGGAAACTTTTTTTTCCTTTACTCAATAAAAAAAAAAGAAAATATAGCCTCATGCACAAATATTGGAAAGAAACTTTGTCTGCTATGGAGTGTTTTGTTCTATTCCTCCCAGTCTCTGCTGGTGCTGGATGGGCATTGGTTCCTCTCCTGCAATTACATCAATCAGTAGGAATTGTTGCTTAGTAATAGTTAAGAGCTTTATAAGCTAATATTCAAACACAATCTTCTCAGAAGTATTGCCAGATTAAAAGGTAATCTTTGGAGAATTTTCTAAAAGAAAAGTTAAAAGTCTCTGGAAATTGAGTTGCTATTAGTTTTCCCTGGTTTTTTGAAACTTCTCTGCATGATAGAAAATATACTGAATAATATTCCAGCTCCCTGAAGGACAGATAATAGAGCAGAGAAGTCACTGTGGGTTCATATGTTCTGTGCCAAGTTTGCTGTTGAATTTAGCTAATGATTATTTCTCTTTCGAAAGTTACAGGGTCCCTAATTGCCTTCAAGCAGCCATCATCTAACTTTACCTTTCAGTGTGGCAGTTCTTCTTCACAGGGAACCAAATGCATACTGCACTCCTGGGATGGCAGCATCCTGTTCATTTTCTTCTCAGTATCTTTCAACTTTGAGCATCTTCAAGATAGTATCACTTCACACTCTGATCACAGGGAGGTTTAACGTACCCTTTTCCTCTTCTTTTCTACGTGTAGATACATGGAATAAGAGAGAGATTTTCTAATGAAAAAGAGAATATACATATATATATATATATACACACACATATATATATATATATATATATACTTTGAATTCTAAATAGATAACTGGATATATAATCAAAATTTTACGTTACTGTCATAACATTTTAAAAATAACAAATATTTATAATAAATATTGGATAATTTTGTTGATCAATTGAACTGTTGGGATTCAATAATATCACTGTTACTAACTCGATATAGAACATTAAGACAATTTTGTTTGTATTATGACACACTTGTGCTTTTGATTTCAAAGACATTGGAAACTAAGACTCAGAAAAGGAACTGTTGAGATTTTGAGAAAAATCAAAAGAATTAAAAAAGATACAGAGAAAAAGTTCCTTTATATGTGCCCTAAATTCCTTACAGGCTTTAGTAATATGATCTCAATGTTACCATTTATCCTATACTTATCTATAGGAATGAGATTTCTCTTTAAAAATAATTTTTGATCATTTAACTATCTCACAATGCTTTTTTTTCCATGTTGAAGTAAATTTATTTGCCTTGAGCAAACTGTACATGAAAGGATACATGAGTAAATTGTTCAACTTTTATGTATGTTAATGTACATCCTAAATTAACATAGTTGCTCTTTTTTCCAAGGTTTTCAATCATTGACTAAGGTTAGTGCTTTTTCCATAAGTTGCTTATATAAAATGTTTTTTCTTAAATGGACTTCAAACTTCTTTTAAAATATCACACACATAAAAAGATCAAATGAGCAGAATAAGAAATATTTACAAAGTAACACCCATGAATGGAATCATTGTGAATAAACAGATCATTGGGGAAAAATTAGTTCTTGCTGAACTCTTCCAAACAGCACTAGACACTCCAGGTAGATACGGTCAGTCACACCTCTCAATTGCAACATCTCAAGACCTGCTTCCAAGTCTTAAGAGAACCTATATGTAAGACATGATTTCTATCTGCCTTTTGCTGATACCATTATTATCCAGTGTTTGTAACAGTCATTTATCACTGTATGTAATGTTTGTCTAGCTAGAACACAACTAAATGAACTATTCTTATGTATGTTTTTAATAGATTTTAAAATGTCTCTATGGCATACTTCTAATCACGGACATATGAAGAAGTGCTTAAGTCACGCAATTGGGATTTAAGTACCTCCACATACACTAAACCACAATCATGTCCAACGGAGAGTATGCCACTTGGTCAACACTATATAAAAAATAACCTTTTTATTTACTAATATGATCTATGGATAAAAATTCACTGCTTAAATATTAATAATAATAATTGCTGATATATTCCTTCAGGTAAATTTCTTTTAGATTTGAATAAAAACATCAAAAATGGGTTTATGAAACATAGAAAAATTATTTTTATAGGTTTAGCAATACTGCTGAAAGACAACAAATTGCATATATAATATCAATTTGAACAAAATTCCTAATTCTACAAAAAATTCAATAATTTGAAAAGCTGTCAAGAGTTTTGACATAAAGTATGGACAACAGAGGATGTATACAATGTAAAGTTTTGGAAAATGTTTTAGTAATTCTTCCTCTCATGCAGTAAGTGGTCCAGGAACACCAAGATGAACTATGGAAAATAAGCTGCCGCTGATTAATAGAGCTTTCCTGCTGGTTATTGCTTACACTTTATATAGAGTATTAGACTCAAACACTGTTTCCATGGAAACAGGGCACTCAGCCTTCTCAAATGGAAATATTGTTAATTTTTACATTTTTTTGTAAATATTTATGCAACTTACGACAGTAATTAAAGAAACTGAGGTTAGTTATTTCCTGACAGCAAAGAAGAGGTGATTTGCAAGCCCATGGGCTAATATATTTAAATAGTTATTAGTGGCAAAATATATCCTAAACACAGTTAATGTTTTCTTGCATGATTTTTGCTTAATATTGGTCTGCAACTATATCATACCCACCAAGTAAAATATATTTGGTAATAAAACTTTGCTATGGTAAATGTGAAATTAAAACTAAAATATATTATCTCATACGTTATTCAATAATAGACCAATAAGATGGCAAAATGTGTCTTCTGTGAATATTCATAACTGACAACCAGACTGTGAAAGGGGTAGTTTATCTAGTATGCTCTTCTACGGCTCGTATTTATTCAGAGGACATTATGTACAATTCCTTGGAGCACGAATTTTAATTGTTCTTCATAATAAAAACCCAGAGTCAGATATTAGGCTGTGAAAGCAGAAAAATCAGAGAAACAGAATGGCCAGCCACTAGAGTCCTTACCTCTACCAATCCTCAGACCAAAGGGGTGATGCTATCTCTATGAATCCTCAGACTAAAACCTAGGACTGCAGCTGAGCTCATGTCTCCTTCTGCCTTATAATCCTCTCTCCACCCATATCCCTTCCTGTCTCCACCTCCCTAGTGCTTGGATTAAAGGTATGTGACTCACTAATGGGATTAAAGCTGTTAGCCACCACTGCCTGGCTCTAATTCTCTTTTAGATTGGATCAATCTTGTGTATCCAGGGGTGACCTTGAACTCACAGAGTTCTGTCTGCCTTTGCCTCTAAAGTGAAGTGATTAAAGGGGTGTGTTACCATTGCCTGGCCTCTATGAACTAATTAGTGACTTACATTATAATCTGATCTTCAGGCAAGCTTTATTTGTTAGATCACAAACTATCACTACAATTCCTTTGCTTAATACGTAAAACATTCTATATTGTATTATTCTGATCTCTTTAACCAAAAGAAATATAGTCATAATTTACTATTATAACCAGTTTCCTAAGTTATAAATATTTAAAAATTTATTAAATTTAATGTGAGGATATGCATTTAAATATTATACCTTATATGGCATTTGCTTATTAACAAGGTACACTGTCAGAATGCTTATAATCCCAAAGATTGGGATGTAGGAACAGTAGGATCAAGGCAGAAATTCAAGGACATCCTCGGGAATGCTTCAAGTATGAGACTACTCTGTGATACATGAGACCTTGTCCAATAATAATAAAATTAAACCTCAATTTTTATTCCTTAGATTTTATTATCACTCATAAACTTTACAGTTGGTATCCCACATAATTTTATGATGTTCATGCTTTAATAAGTCTATTTTAATAAATAGCACTATGTAGATTATAGAGAATATTTATCAAATTTATCTGGTCTGAGAATGGTAGAACTTTTATTCAGAATATTTACTATGGCTCCAGTAACTTTGCTAGTGTGAATGTAAATAATTCAGATTCTCTGAATAATGTATCTTGCTTAATCCTTGCATTGAAGGCCATGTTCATCTTTGTTATAAGAATACTAACTCTGTGCAACACTTGCAAATTTAATTTTCCAGGGTGTGAATGCATGACTAGGTCTGATTATGATGAGCTAATCCAGGATATATGGGAGATGACACAAGAGTCTCAAGTTAAAGGTCAGACTAAGCAACGCATTGGATAAAGCCTCGCCCGAGAACCTTAGAAATGCTTTGCCTCAAATGGAAAAAATAAAAAAGAAAAGAAGGAATGAAAATAAAAGAACAAAAGTAAAATGAGGGCTGGAGATTATTTTCAGTACTATAGCACTAACTTGGCATACACAGCGATCCCTTGTACAATGGTAAAAAAAATAGTAAGAAAGAATAAATCGTAAGAAAGAACAATAATACAAGAAATGCAAAGATGATTACTTCAGTTGCAATCTTTCATTAAGATTTCAGTATTATAAAAATGAATCCAAAATGGACATTCTACAAAATATCAAAGATAAGACAGTAGAAAACATATGTTGGAATCTGTACTTGTTTATTTGTGACAAATAGTAATCCCACAGCTAAATATCACTCAGCTTAAGGACTGGATTTTATATAAAAAAAAAAACCAGAAAATTGAAGATAAAGTGATAAGCAAAACACCTAAGAGGATGGAAGAGATTCCTTACCTGAAAACACACTAGAAACGTACTTTGGCACAGAGGTCTGAAAATGCACTTTCCTGAAAACACACTAGAAACACACTTAGGCATACATGTCTTAAGAAAAGATTTCTGGTTGAAGATTTGTGTATCCTACAAATGAATTAGAAATGTATATAATATTCTGTAATAGTACATTAAACTACCACAAAAAAGCCTCAAATGTCTGCAATAATTCATCAAGTGACAGTCCTGGCTGTATTACATTCCCTTGGCAGTGTGTTGAATATGTGCAATTTCCCTGTTTTACACTTTCCTGAAATCATTAGCACATTTTCATTTTAGAAGCCATGCTAAACTCAGCACTGGAGCCAATCATTTGAGGAAATGAAAGTGAAGGATAAGATTCTTTTTAATAGTTGCAGAGCTCAACTGGGAAAATGATCCGTCCGTATATTTTCTTGAACACAACAGCCTATGTAATTAAGTTGGTCCAATGAAGGGATACAGAAAGGACATGATACAGATGTTCCTTCAGGAGTAATTAGCTTTAAGAATGCAGGGGAAGCTGTGTGAGCATAAAAATGTTGCACAGTCAAATCTTGAGGGAAAAGAAGAGAGAACATAGATTAAGAACAACTGAAAAGGACATCTCTACAAATTGGAGGGCAAAGGATATACCATAAAAGTCACTAAATAATTTTAGCTAAAATTAAAACTTTAACCATTTTACTTTTATTTCTTTACCAGTGTGACACCAATATTCTACCTAATTTTGAAAGAATCAACTACTCTAATCTCATGCTGCATTAAATGATAAAGCCCTTGATGGAAAAGTTTGCATATTTTTTCTCTTACTTGTTTATTTTTGGGTATGCTATTGTTTTGCCTACATATGTGAATATGCACATATCATGTGTGTGTGTGTGTGTGTGTGTGTGTAAATCAGAAGTTGGCAACAGGTCCACTGGAATTGAAACTGTAAATGGTTATGAGCTCCCATGTGGGTACTGGAAACCAAACCCAGGTCCTTTACAAGAACAATAAGAATTCTTTTTTTATTGTTTTTATTTAGCTATACATTTTTCTGCTTCCCTCCCTTCATCCCTTGCCCACTTCTACCCTCTCCCATGATCCCCATGCTCCCAATATACTCAGGAGATCTTTTCTTTTTCACCATCCTGTGTAGATTCATGTATGTCTTTGTTGTCTAGGATTTCTGAGGCTGTGGACTGCAGCCTGGTTTTTCTATTATTTATGTCTAAAAGCCACTTATGAATGAGTACATATTATATTTGTCTTTCCGAGACTGGGTTTCCTCACTCTATATGTTTTTATTTTCTAGATTTATCCATTTGCCTGCAAATTTCAAGGTACCATTATTTTTTTTACCCTGTCTTGTACTCCATTGTATAAATGCACCACCTTTTATTTGTCCATTCTTCAGCTGAGGGGCCTCTAGGTCTTTGGTTATGACACAATGCTGTTATGAACATAGTTGAGCAGATGTCCCTGTGGTAAGGTTGAGCATCTTTTGGATATATATGCAAAAGTCATATTACTGGGTCTTGAGGTAGGTTGTTTCCTAATTTTCTGAGAAATTGCCATAATGGTTTCTAAAGTAGCTGTAACAGTTTGCACTCCCACCTGCAATGGAGGAGCATTCCCTTTACCCCATATCCTCTCAAGCATAAACTGTCCTCAGCATTTATGATCTTGGCCATTCTGACAGGTGTAAGATGGAATCTCATAGTTGTTTTGATTTGCATTTCTCTGATGGCTAATGATGTTGAGCATTTACTTAGGTGTCTTTCAGGCATTTTAGATTCATCTATTGAGAGTTCTCTGTTTAGGTATATACCCCATTTTTCATTGGATTATTTGCTCTTTTGATGTCAAGTTTCTTGAGCTCTTTGTATATTTCTGAGACAAATTCTCTGCTGTGAAACAGTTGACTGTACCATCACTTGTATTTTAAATAAATACTGATTGGCCAGTAGCCATGAAAGAAGTACATGCAGGGCAACCAGGTAGGAAGTAGAGGCAGGGCGATGAGAATTCTGGGAAGAAGGAAGTTTCACTCTGCAGTCATCACCCAGACACAGAGGAAGCCAGACACAGAGCAAGCAAGATGTGACTGCCTCACCGAAAAAGGTACAAACCACATGGCAAACAAGAATAATGAACTAATATAAGATGTAGGAATGAGGTAATAAGAAGCCTGAGCTAATTGGTCAATCAATTTATAATTAATGTAGACCTCTGCGTGTTTCTTTGAGGCTAAACTACTGTGAGACTGGGTGGGATAGAAAACAAAGTCAACAATGCTCTGTAAAAGTTTGGGTTGGTAAAGAACTTTTTACATTCTGTAGGCTGTCATTTGTCTTGTTGACAGTATCCTTTGCTTTACAGAAGCTTCTCAGTTTCAGGTTTTAATGTACTAATTGTTGCTCTCAGTGTCTGTACTATTGGGGATATATTTAGGAAGTAGTCCCTTGTGTCAATGCATTCAAGTATACTTCCCACTTTCTCTTCTATAAGGTTCAGTGTCATTGGTTTTAAGTTGAGGTCTTTGATCCATTTGGAGTTAAATTTTGTGTTCAGTGTCATAGTTTTAAGTTGAGGTTTTTGATCCATTTGGACCTGATATAAATGCATCTATTTGCATTCTTCTACATTTTGATATCCAGTTATGACAACACCATTTGTTGAAAAAGCTTTGTTCTTTCCATTTTATATTTTTAGCTTCTTTGTCAAAAATCAGGTGTTTGTAGGTGTGTGGGTTGATATCCAGGTCTTCAATTCCATTCCATTCATCACCCTGTCTTTTCCTTTGACAATACAAGGTTGATTTCATTACTGGAGCTGTGTAGTAGAGTTTGAAGTCATGGAGGATGATGCCTCTGGATGTTCCTCTATTGTACAGGATAGTTTTGGTTATCTGGGCTTTTTTCTTTTTCCATATGAATTTGAGTATTGATCTCTTAAGGTCTGTGAAGAATTTTTCTAGGATTTTGATGGGCATTGCATTGAATTTGTAGCTTGCTTTTGGTAAGATTAGCATTTTTATTATGTATATTCTACCTACTCACGAGCATGGGAGATCTTTCCATTTTTATTGTATTCTTCAATTTTTTTCATTCAAAGACGTAAATTTCTTGTCATACAGGTCTTTCGGTTTGGTTGAAGTTATACCAAGATATTTTATGTTATTTGTGGTTATTGTGAAGGGTAATGCTTCTCTGATTTCTTTCCATTTTTCATCTTTGTAAAGGAGGGCTACTGATATATTTGTGTTAATCTTGTATCCTGCTACATAACTGAAGGTATCCTTAAATTGTAGAACTTCCCTGATAGAAGTTTTGGGATCATTTTTGTATACTATCCTATCATCAGCAAATAGTGAGAATTTGATTTCTTTTTTCCAATCTGTATTCTCTTGAATTTCTTTTGTTGTCTTATTGCTTTATCTAGAACTTCAGGTACTATACTGAATAGATATAAAGAGAGTAGACAACCTTATCTTGTTCTTGATTTTAGTGGTATCACTTTTAATTTCTCTCCATTTGCTTTGATGTTGACTGTTGGCTTGCTGTATGCATATATTGCCTTTAATATGTTTAAGGAATGTTCCTTGTATCCCTGTTCTCTCCAAGACTTTTATCTTGAAGGAGTGTTAAATTTTGTCAAAGGCTTTTCCAGCATCTTTTGAGATGATCCTGTTTTTTTTTTCTTTCAGTTTGTTTATATAATGGAGTACATTCACAGATTTCTGTATGTTGAACCATTCTTGCATCTCTGGGATAAAGCCTACTTGGTCATGGTGGATGATTTTTCTGATGTATTTTTGATTGGGTTGGTTAGTATTTTATTGAGTATTTTTGTATCAATGTTCATGAGTGAGATTGGTGTGTAATTCTCTTTCCTAGTAGTATCTTTGTGAGGTTTGGGTATCAGGGTAACAGTAGCCTTGTAAAAAGAGTTTGGCAATGTTCTGTCTGTGTATATTATATGGAACAATTGGAAGAGTATTGGTATTAGTTCTTCTTTGAGAAATCATGTAGAAATCTGCAATGAAACCATCTGATTCTTTTTGATGGGAGACTATTAATGAATATTTCTATTTCCTTAATGGTTTTAGGTCTATTTAATTTACTTATCTAGTCTTGATTTAATTTGGGTAACTGATATTTATCCAGAAAATTGTTCTTTTCCTTTATGTTTTCCAGTTTTGTGAAGCACAGGTTTTTGAAGTATGATGTGATGATTCTCTAGATTTTCTTTGTCTGTTGTTATGTCCCTTTTTCCTTTCTGATTTTATTAATTTTTATATTCACTCTGTCTTTTGGTTAGTTTAGATAAAGTTATGTCTATTTTGTTGACTTTCCTGAAGTACTAACTCTTTGTCTCATTTTTATACTGCTTTCTTTGTTTTGATTTTGTTGATTTAAGCTTTCAAAATGATTGTTTTCTGTTGTCTAGTCTTCCTGAGTAAGTTTACTTCTTGTTCTGGAGCTTTTAGGTGTTTTGCTAACTCACTAGTGTGGGATTTTTCCAGTTTTGTTTTGTTAGGCACTTAGTGCCTTAACTGCTGATCTAGTGTTCTAGTTTCTAAAACATTATTTTCTAAGTATCAGATACTGGCTTTAAAAATTATCCAAATAATGTAAGTTACTATAACATTCTAAAAATAATGTAAATATTTCCCTGTGCATAAATTGACTAAATCAAGAATAGGGATATTGTCTAAGGTGATCCAATGTGAACTTCAAGTGTTTTGGAATATATGAGTACTCACAATTTTGTGACAATAACAGTCTCTATCATAAAATCTATTGATATAAAAATAGTGTTTTGAAACAAACAAAAAATACAAAGAATCAATAAAACAAAGAACTGGTATTTTGAGAAACCCTTATCCAACCTAATCAAAAGGCAGAGAGGGAACACCCAAATTAACAAACTCAGAAATGAAAAGGAAGGCATAACAACAGATATTGAAGAAATCCAGTGAATCATTTGGTCATACTATAAAAACACGTACTACGCAACATTGGGATATGTAAAAAAAAAAAAGTGGACAATTTTTTGGATAGGTACAACATACCAAAATTAAATCAAGACCAGGTGAACAGTTTAAATAGGCCTAGAATCTACAAAAAAAATTGAAGCTATCATCAAAAATCTCCAAAAAAATCCAAAAAAATAAAAAACTAGGGCCCGATGGTTTAACACAGAAATCTGCCAAAATTTCAAAGAAGAGATAATGCCTATATTCCTCAAATTGTTCCACATAATGGAAACAGAAGAACATTGCCAAACTCTTTCTATGAGGCTATACTTATCCTGATACTGAAACCACACAAAACCTTAACCAAAAAAGATAATTACAAATCATTCTTCGTCATGAATATTGATGCAAAAATGCTCAATACAATGCTGGCAAATTGAATCCAAGAACACATAAGAAATCACCCACCATGATTGAGTCAGTTTCACTCCAGAGATGCAAGGATGGTTCAACATACAAAAATCTATCAAGGTAATCCACTATATAAATACTGAAAAGAAAAAAAAAACCAACATAGGATCATCTCATTAGATGTTGAAAGAGCATTTGACAAAATCTAACACCCCTTTATGATAAAGATCTTGGAAAGATCAGGGATACATGGAATATATCTAAACATAAAAAAAAAATACTCATCAAGTTTGATGACAGATAACATCAACTTAAATGGAGAAAAACTCAAAGTAATTCCACTAAAATCAGGAACAAGACAAGGCTGTCAATTCTCTGCACAGCTGCTCAACATAGCTCTTGAAGTTCTAGTTAGAGCAGTAAGGCAAAAAAAAAAAAAGAGATTAAGGGGGATATAGATTGTAAAGAAGAATTCAAACTTTCGCTATTTGCAGATGATATAATAGTATACATAAGTGATCCCAAGAATTCTACCAGGAAACACCTATAGCTGATAAACAACTTCAGTAATCATGCCAGATACATGATCAACTCAAAAAAAAAATTCATAGCCCTCCTTTTTACAAATAATAAAGAAGCTGAGAAAGAAATCAGAGGAATTTCACCATTCACAACAGCCACAAATAACGTAAAATATCTTGAGGTAACGCTAATGAAACAAGTGAAAGACCTGTTTCACAAGAACTTTAAGTCTTTCAGGAAAGAAATTGAAGAAGACATCAGAAAATTATCAGATCTCCCATGTTCTTGGATAGGAATGATCAATATAATAAAAATAATAATTCTACCAAAACCAATCTACAAATTTAATATAATCCCCATCAAAATCCCAACACAATTCTTCACAGACATTGAAAGAACAATACTCAACTTCATCTTGAAAAACAAAAAACTCAGGGTAGCCAAAACAATCCTGTAAAATAATAAATAGACATCAAGCTCTATTATCAAGCTACATTAATGAAAACAGCTTGGTATGGCATAAAACCAGACAGGTTGACCAATGGAATAAAATGGAAGAACAAATATTAATCAACACACCTTTGAATACCTGATTTTTGTCAAAGAAGCTAAATTTATACAATGGAAAAAGCATCTTCAACAAATAGAGCTGGCAGAAATAGATGTCAGTATGTAGAAAATGCAAATATCAATCACCATGTACAAAAATAAAGTTCAAATATATTAAAGACCTCAATATAAATCTGATCACACTGAACTGTTAGAAGAGAAATTGGGATGTAGCCTTCAATGCATGGGTACAGGAAGCCACTTCCTGAATATAACCTCAGTAGTATAGACAACTGAGAGTAACAATAATTCAACAGGGCCTAATGAAACTGAGAATGTGAATACTAGCCATAAAGCAAAGAATAAGGAGCCTATAGTCCACAACCCCAGAGAAACTAAGTAACAAGATCCCTAAGAGAAACACACAGAGATTTTCCCTGGGAAGAGGACATAGACAAGAACTCCTGAGAAAATTGGGATCATGGGAGGGGGAGGAGAAGGGAAGGTTGAAGGGATTAATGGGATGGTTGAGATTGGGGGAAGTAATGGGATGGTTGAGATTGGGGGAAGGACAGAGACAGAAAAGGATAAAGATATTTTGATTGAGGGAGCAATTATGGGGCTAGCAAGAAACCTAGCACCAAAGAAATTCCCAGGAATGCTCAAGGATAACTCCAGCTGAGACCCTAAGCAATATTGGAGAGGGTGTCTGAATTGGCCTTGCCCTATAGTCAGATTGATAGCTCTCATAAATGTCATCATAGTACCTACATCCAAAAACTGGTGGAAGCAGATTCAGAGAACCACGGCAGAGCATTGGGCTGAGCTCCGAAAGTCCAGTTGAAGAGAGAGAGAAGAGTGAGAATATGAGCAGAGGACAAGACCCTGATGGGAGTATCCACTGAAACAGTTTACCTGAGCTAATGGGAACTTTTTAACTCTGGCCTGACAGTGAGGGAGCTAGTTTAGGACCAAACTAGGTCCTCTGAATGTGGGTAATTGTTGTATGGCTGGGGCAGACTGTGGGGCTACTGGCAGTAAGACCAGGATTTATCCCTGTTGCTTGTTCTTGCTTTTTGGAACTCACTCTCTGTGAAGGAATACCTTGCTCAGTCTAGATATATTGGGGAAAGCCTTGGTCCTGACTCAAAGCAATATGCTAGAGTTTGTTGACTCCCCATGAAAAGCCTTACCCTCTTTGAAGAGTGGATGAGAAGGTGGTTGGAGGAAAAGTTGAGGGAGCAGAAGGGGAGAGAGTGGGAAATGGATTTGACATGTAAAATGATTAAGGTAGTTTTTTAATAAATTAAAATAAAATAAAAAAGTAAAGACAGTATTCTTTCCAGAATGACTACACAAAGAGAATCTAGAACCTCTTCCTCAGTAAAATCAGTGAATATTATAAATATGATACTTATATTTTATAGTATTGAATAAATAAAACACATGTAATAAATAAATTATTGCTTCAAACTAGTTATTAAAAGTGCAACAAGGAGAATCTATTGCCAAGGATAAAATATGTCTTTCCTCATAACATTGTTGATACCAAACACAAGTGTCACCTCAGAATAAATGGAAAATATTCTATGACTAAACCAAGTGTGAGTGACCTACAACATTTAAATGACTCAAGTTGAGCTGAAAACATGTTCCAATATGAAGTGATTCCATGGCTTCTTATAGTTGCATAAGAATTTAAGGTTTAGAATAAAAGGAATTTTAGAAATACATTCCTGGGAATATCATGTATGTGGATAGAGAAAATTACTAGTTGCTGATGTTACACCCAACACACTGTCACACAATGAATGGCATATGTATTTCAAAAGACATATATGGATTATTTAGCTCTGGATCTGTCCATTTCCAAATTCCCCACAATCAGGATGGATTGGTGTTCTAGCATCTTTAATTTAGATGTGAGTCTTTTTTCTGGGGCCTTCAGATCATACTACCTAAAGAGAAAAACAACTACTGATAGAGCAGTTGAACATTCACATGCAAAATAATGAAACTGAAATCTGATCTCATATTCTACATAAAAATGTGTTCAAAATATGTGAAGGACTTAATTGAAAACTAAAACTATAAAATGTTTAGAAGAAAACCATAGGGTTTAAACCTCATTTCCTAGGGCAGGGTAGAAAGTTGTTAGGTGGATAACAAAAGAGGAACAAGAGGAAAATCAGAAAACAATGATCAAAATTTTATGATGTAATATACAACATTAGTAGTGGGAGAGGTGGAAAGATGTCTGAAAAATTAAGACCACTTACTGTTCTAGCAAAGGACTATAGTTCAGTTCCTAGTACCTGCAAATTAGCTCACATCTTTGTATATCACCAGCTCCAGTGAGGCCAGTGCTGTCTCTTGTTTCTGGAGGCATGGGGTGCACATATAGTGCACAGATATAGGTGGAGGCAAAGCACACACATGTGTGAAATAAAAATATTTTTTGAAGAAATTAATATTTAAAGGCCATGTTATTGATAACAGAAATATTCTGAAATGACAAAAAGTCCATTATTCTAAGAGCAAATAAATAATCATCATATACCTACACACATATTATTTGGCCCCAAAAGGGGCTGCAAGTGGAGTACTAACATATACTAAAACATGATTGGTCAAATAAAGTAGTAAGAGGCCACATTGCATGATTCCATTTATGTGAGATATGATGATATCCAAACATCTGGAGTGTAATATAGACTATTGGTTGTACACAGAGAGAAAAAATAACATGTGAGGTCTCTTTTTATGGTGTTAAAGGTATTCTAAACTTAAGCATGGCTAATAATAAGTATCTGGGTGTATCTAAAACCTGGACTGTACACTTGAGAAGGTTGAATTTTCTACCAATGAATGAGAATGTCCATCAGTCCACTCTTGACCAGCAGATATGGGATGGAGAAGAAATGGTAGTAGGTAGATTTTTGTTTCTTTTGCCAAAGGGAATTTTGCTTTTATTTGTTTTCCTCAATCTCCACTTTTTTGGTCTCAGAAATTCCATTGATTGGCCAATCTCATCTTTAGTATAGTTAAGTTAGTCTTGGTCAAGGAATAGTTAAGAAAGGTCACTTAGGTAAAGGCCACAGATGCATCCCTTTCCTGTGAAAATAGCATTATTTTTTAACTGGTTGAGTTTTCTTTTTTTTTTTTTTCAGATCTCTCAAACCCCAAATTTGTTCATTTTATTATTTCTGTGACCAAAACACTCAACAAAAAAAGGATGTAAGGCCTCAAGAGGAACAGGAGGGCGAGAATGAGCATACAATACAATGGGAGTGTTAGACTGGCTTCCACAGGGAGGGCTGGGGAGTCCAGCAATGACTCTCTGCATACTGGAGAACTCTGAACCAGTTACCTGCTCAGTTAACACAGCTAGATGCCCCAGAAGTCCAACATTGCCCTGACATCCTGGGGGATTGCAGGAGCTGCTGGGAGGTTGCAGGAGCTGCTGGGGAATTCCAGGAGCTGCTGGGGGGTTGCTGGAACTGTTGGGGGATTGCAGGAGCTGCTGGAGGGTTGCAGGAGCTGCTGGTTCAGTTCATACAGGGAGGCTGGAGAAACTAGTTTCTGATGTCAGTGAAGGATGGCAGCAGTAGCAGCAACAGGGTAGGTGCACAGACCGGTGAGTGAAAGTGGGCAAGCAAAAGTAGCAAACTATCTCTCAATACTTTTCACAGGTGAACCACTGATGGAAGATGCTGCTCGCTCTGGGGGACAGTCCTCCCTCTCTGCACTGATCATGTTTTGCACCAAATGTGTTGTGTGCAATAATTAATCTTCATTGCCAACTTGACTGTATCTAGAATCGCTTAGGAGATTGAGATACACTGTCGAAAGTGTCTGTGAGGGTGATGACAGGATAGGTAACAATGTGGGGACACCCACCCCATGGGCTGAGGGCCCAGATGGAATGAGTATGAAGAGGAGAACGCTGGCAGGGCACCCCCTTTCCCTGCTCCTCAACAAGCATGCTGTGAACCGAGAGTCTCTTCCATGGGAGCCTGCCATGGTGAACTGAGTTCTCTCACACAGGAGTCAAGACAGCTCCTTCCTCCCTATGATCCTTTGTCCTGGTTTTCAGCTTGATTGGATCTGGGATTGACTAAGACTCCTGTGTCTGGGAGGGCATTTCCTGGTTGAGTTTTCTTAGGATGGATATGCACATACACAAGTTCCAGTTCAATAGTGTAAAAGTAATGGTGGCTATAAGCATTTTATAATACAGTTATTTTAAAATAACCTGTAGATATTTTAAGTATTTCTTTTTCTTATTTTAACTATGCATCTGTGCGTTGACAAAATTCATGAGTGCAGGGTCCCCTAAAGGCCAGAAGCATCACTCCACCCTTGAGCTGGAGCTGCAGGTGGTTTTGACATTCACAGTGAAGGTGTTGGGAATTAACTCTGGTTCATTATAAGACTGACTACTGTACACATTAACTTCTGAATCATCTCTCCAGCCCAAGATTTTGAATACTTAGCTTTGCTTCATAGCGTTTGTGATCACAACCCAGCTGTGAATCTGAATACTGTATTCACATAATGTAATCTGGTTCACTGTCCTTCCATCTTAGCCCAGCTGAGCACTGGCTAGCTTATGCATGTCAGAAAAACAAGCCCCAAAAGCACAGTACTTACTAGCTCCAGCCCTTCTCCTTGAAGCACTTGCATCATTTTTCTCTTCTGACATCCTTTGTAGGTATTTTTGTTATTGAGTTTCAAAATGTGGTTCCAGGAAGAATCTAGGTATTTCCCCCTTTGACTGAAACTAGAAAAATAAACATTGGAACACTTTTATTCTGTGTAATGAATCAGGCTACCTGATCAGTGTGCAGAGAAAGAGAGAGACAGAGACAGAGAGAGAGAGAGAGACGGAGAGAATGATCAAGCTTCATTGGTTGGCATAAGGGAGTAAAATTTTGCAGGCTACAGATGAAATATTAAAGTTAGGGTTGTAAGCACAGACAGAAACTGAAACTTTGAGAGCAAACAATGTGTTGATTAGCTAATAATGCTGCCAAAAATATATACTCTGTATATAATAGATGATATGGAAAGAAAATAACCATTCTGAAATAGTTACATCTCATTCTTTTTACAAATAGAAACCTCATGGCAAAGAACTCACAGGTTCTTCTGGTGTATTTATTTTTTTTAAGGATACCTCATTGTTTTGGAGTGTGGTTCATTTTCAAAGGATTTCTAGTGAATACGCGTTATTTGATGTTATTCTAGTTTTTCAGGGTGATAGTAAAAATTCAGGATATTTGTATAATTCTATTAAAACCCATCCTACATTAATAGCAAAAATAATGTTTCTAAGGTAAGCACACTAGATTGATTTCAGTCTTTGTTTTCTTATATGGTATCAATTGAGTTCTCTTTTAACAGACATTTTCTTAAAAGAATCCAGGGGACTATACAATGGTTATGCCATTACATAGCTCTAATGTAATGTGTTGAGAGCTAAGGCTTAGATAGCATATTTCAATTTAACATATAAGCCAGCAGGTTTCAACTCTTTTCAATATGGAAAATTAGCTTCCTGTTTGATTCTTATCCTGACAGATACCCAGAGTATGAATAGATGAAATGAATCTGCACTGGAACTCGTCTCAAATATAACAACTCCTTTGTAATGAATTCTTAGAAACAAAGTGGAAAGAGAGAATTTTCTTTTAAGTGCCCATGATAAGTTATACCATGGCCATTTAAAGGATGGATGCAACCCCAAAACCATTGAATTCTGTGCATCTAGTTTTCACTTGTCAAAACTTGGGAGTATAATACTGCCATATCCATTTCATTAAGTTTGTAAGACTGAGATAACACCTTTGCCACTGTCTTCTGCTCATGTCTTAAAAAGAAAATCATAAGCAATGAAGGACTTAGAAGGTATTGCAGGAACTCAACAGTAAACACAACAATGTTGCTGTGATCTACAGGTACTTAGGAGCAAGGAGTTCTTTTAGATAGAGTGTTTCTGTATTTAACAAAAGAGACAATAATTTGATGATCTTAAAGTAACAGTGAAAAATAAATGATGATTTCAGTACAGTAAATTAAATTATCCTTTCCATTTTACCTGAGTCTGGTGTTTGATAAAGGGCTTATACAATAAAGTATTAAATAAGGAGCATGGGGTAATGAAATGAAACCATCTGAGAATGTAAAGGGACCCTAGAATCATGAAACACAGATTACTGTACTGTAATCAATGAAATTTGCAATTAATGTTTTTTATATATGACTTAGTATTCAGTTGCTTCAATTATTTTAGCATATTTTGTTTGAAATCTGCAGTAAATTATCTCTAAATTGAACTAAAGTTGTTTAAAAGCAAAAAAAGACAAAAAAGGCATCTCATCACTTTGATGTGAATTGTCTTTTGCTAATGATGTCATTTTCTCCATGGTAATGGTTAGATTTGATTTGTTTCTATTTTCATTTTACTGTCAATGAATCTCTTGTTTATTGATTGAATATGAGGTCCCATCTCTTTGCAAGGTTTTATCGACATTTGCATTTGAGGCTTAGACAAAGAAATAATACATAACTAAATGAGAATAATTCACCAACAATTAAGGATAGATTTATTTTTGATGGCTCTACTCTGTATTTTTAATAACTAGCAGTGTGGTAAGTATCCTATAATGAAGACATAGCTATCCAATATTGAGAGGCATAGTTTGTATGTAAGGTACATATGTGTGGACAAATACAACAAAGCATTCCCATACTAGCTTAGAATTGAGTATAATAAAGGGTTCTTAATTTATGGGATAGACTCAAAGATTAACAGTCCTCTGCATGAGCAAGAAACAAGAACTGAATCTAGCAACAGGGAGATAGATAGATAGATAGATAGATAGATAGATAGATAGATAGATAGATAGATAGATAGATAGATAGAGAGACAGAGAGAGACAGAGACAGAGAGATTGAGAGAGAGAGAGGTTGACTGTGCAAACTTTACATCTTTATTTATAGTACAAGTGACCATGCCCAAATGAGCTGGTATCTTAAAGGCTATTGGCTGAAGGAGTTCCCAAAGCACATATGGACTTTAAAACCTAATGGATTAGATAGAAAACTTATCAATACCAATTATCATCCTATGATTCTTTGCAAATAATATTACCATTTCAACCTTAGGCAAATGAGTAATCAACTTAATAATATTATCATAAGGACTAAAAAGAGATAATAAATATCCACAATCCCTCACACACTCATAAAATATAATAACAATAGAAAAATATAATTTCAAATTACAGCATCAAATTACAGAATTATAGCAAACTTGCAAGTTTCTCTTATCTATGTTTATCAGAGAGCTAGAAATTACTAACTGACTGTGCCAATCATCACCTGGATATAAAGGAGAGAATAAGATCTTTGAAATAATTTATGAAGATTTACAGAAAGAAAATGTTAGAACTCCAGCATATTTTTAGTAATTCAAAAATCTGTTTCATGACTCATGAAAGTTTTACATGGAAAAGACACAAAAGTCACATAGCAGAACAGTCATTAACAATCCAGAGAAAAGAAATTCAAAGTCTCTAACACATCAAAAGTCATTTATTTCCGCTGCACTGATAAAAATGCAACTGTCTCTATAATGACTCAAAGTGCTCACCAAGACATATTGTCAAATCTCTTGTCATTCTTTTATTTATTTTTTTTTGGAGCTGATTGGGTAGTCACAAATATCCAATATGTTCAAGTTGCTAAATGGATAGAAATAATGTAATCTAAATTACTCATTCTAATGCCATTTCCAAATGTCAGTTTTACGAGATGAGACAGAGAAGTTTATTTCCAAAACATGTTTAAATTTATAAAAAATAGGAAACAATAATTTTTATTCTTTCCTTAACTTTTAGAGTTATTTTTTTCATATGAACATAACTCTGGTATATGTGCATGTATGCGTGTTGGCTTTATGTGGAGGCCAAGGTAAATGTTAGGAGTCTTCCTAGAATGCTTGACACCTTATTTTATTTTTTAAGTCTTTGCCTGCCAGTAGAACTCAGAGTTCACTGGTTCAGTTGGTATACCCCTGACTTTTCTGATGATCCTCTGCTTCTATCTTTTGTGCACTAGCATTAAAGAGGGCCTCACACCCATCTAATATGTGTGTGTCTTATGGGAAACTGAAACCTAGTGTTTCTTCTTGTGAGGGATACTTTAGCCATTGAATCTGCTCTCTAGAATCCTCCTTGACTTTTAAAATGTCTTGCACAATTCAAAAACACAAAAACTGAATCTGAAAAAAAAGTAAAGAAAATCTAAATATGCTGCTATAATTAGTTCCTGTTTTCTATGTTAAACATCATTGCCAAAAGCAAGTTGAGGAGGATAGTGTTCACTTGGCTTACACTTCTATATCATTGAAGAAAAGTCTGGGCAGGAACTCAAATAGGACAGGAATCTGGAGGCAGGAGCTGATGCAGAGGCAATGGAAGGGAGCTGCTTACTGGCTTGCTCCTTATTTCTTGCTCGGGCTGCTTTCTATACTATTCAGGACCAATAATTCAGGGGTGTCACCACACACAGTGAGCTAGAACTGCACACATCTATCACTAATTGAGAAAATGCCCTACAGACTAATCTAAAGCCCAGACTTATGGAGGTATTTCTTAATTGAGGATCTTCCACTCTAATAACTCTAGTTTATGTCAAGCTGACATAAAACTAGCCAGCACTCATGCTATTTAATGTAAAGAAAATCAATGTACTAACATGGTCAGGTACTTTTATTAACACAGAAGTCTCCTATTTGCCTAGGAGAGCATAGGCAAAGTGGTCCCCAAAACATCACCTGTATGCTTATTTCACACATTGGCAGTTGTTAGTTATTATTGAAGCACAAAAGTTCTTCTCTTCCCACAGTTTGCTTCTCTGACACACAGTTTGGGTATGTATGTATGTATGTATATGTATGTATATGTATATGTATATGTATATGTATATGTATATGTATATGTATATGTATATGTATATGTATATGTATATGTATATGTATATGTATATGTGTATGTATTTTAACCACTTAAAGATATAAGTGTATTTTTCAAGTGAATGCTCATTTAGATTTAGCCATCTATTATTCTTTTTTGTACACATTAACATTTTGGTTTTGCTGAAGTATGTCCTCTTCTATTTTACTTTGTATGTTGCTGTTGACAAATAGTACTTTGAATGAAATGTCTTCATTTCACCTTATTGTTGAAGGCTATTTTCACTGTTCATGGAAAGTAGATTGATGACTGTATTATTCTATCAATTTGAAGATATGGGGTTGTCATCTACTGGGTACTGCTTAATCTAGATTTCTATGTATTTGTCTTTCTTTAGCTTGGCAATACTTCCTGAACCTCTGGTTGATATATTTATTCAATTTTACAGTTTTCTTAGACATTATCCTTCAAGGTGGCAAGCTTATATGCCTGTTCTTATTTTCTGTTCTATCATTTGCCTTCTGGTATCTGAAGGCTATGTTATATTTCTATTTGACATACACTGCTGTGTTGCCTTCCTTACACTTTCAATAACATTTGCTTAATGTGTTTCTTCTAATGAACAATTTCCATAGCAATCTTAAATAACTATATGACTCAGGAATCCTGGAAATAAATGTCTTTCTCATGAGCAAAGAAGAATTATTCCCAAGTATTTTTTCAATTACCTGGAGTTTTCTATTATTAAGTATCAGCTTCTTAAAATTGTAATGTACACATGCTCTGTAAGAACTAAATGAGTTCGCTGTCTCAGGTCCAAATAGCTGGGCAAAACCTCATCTTCTAATGAATTTGTCATAACTATGGAAATATATCAAGAAAATTTTATGATCTCCTTCCTCAAATGTTGCTCTGTGTATTTATTACTATAAGAAGCAATTTTTCGATAGCCAACTCTTTTTCCTAAATATATCTAAATATATAATTGAAATGATTGGTATTTCTTCTCTTAAATATTTTATAATCTTATTTATGAGTACTATATAATATTGGGTTTATGTTTTCATTTATGTGTATTCCTGTTGTTAGTTGTCAGCATGTAATTAAGCCCCCACTATACTTGAAGAAAAATGTATCTTCTTCTGTGCTAGCAATACTTTTGCACACATCAGATCATTTAATGATTTATGTATCTATAGCCTTTTAAGCTATGTTTATAATGTTTGACTATTTTGAAGGGAAACTTAAAATAATAGAAACTTCACATTAAAGATTTTGTATAATGTACCTTTCATTTATGCTTTCCATACATTTGGTTCTAGAATATACTTAGGTCAGGTTTGAAGCTTATATTTTCACATAGGATAAGCCAGCTGTTCTAGACTATTACCCCATTATTCTTCTCTATGTTAGCCAAATGGCTCAGTATCCTTCTCAGCAGGGTAGGACACATCTTCCTTCTTCCGTGGTCTGGGCAGGAATGCATAAAGAGCTTCCTTCTTCCAAGAATATTCCTGTTCTTATTGCCCCACCTCTACTTCCTATCTGGTTTTCCTACCTATATTTCCTGCTTGGCTATCAGCTAATCAGCGTTTATTTAAAATATGATTGCCAGAATACAGACTATTCTCTCACACCACTTCCCCCTCTTTTTTTTTTTTTTGACAAAGGAAAATATCCGTAGTCTATTTGTTGGGAATGTGGGTGTAGTATTCAGGGCTACTTCTGGCTGGTTGGGGGTGCTGATAATCTTATGGGAACCTAAGGAAATTTAGAGTTATGATCAAGT
>NC_022030.1:11117048-11118429 GCF_000317375.1 Microtus ochrogaster
TTCTTGTCCAAATTCTCTGGGATTGTGATTTGTGGGCTGGTTTTCTTTGCTTAATGTTTAAAAACCACTTTTGAGTGAGAACATGTGATAATCATCTTTCTGTATCTGGATTATCACACTCAAAATGATGTTTTCTAGCTCCATCTATTTGCCGCAAAATTCAAGATGTTATTTTTTCTGCTGTGTAGTACTCCATTGTGTAAATGTACAGCGTTTTCTTTGTCCATTCTTTGGTCTAAGGGCATTTAGGTTGTTTCCAGTTTTTGGCTATGACAAAAAAAAATGCTGCTGTTAACATAGTTTAGAACATGTCTTTGTGGCAGGATATATACCCCAAAGCGGTGTAATACCCTGTAATAGGGTCTTGAGGAATGTAGTTTCTTAAATTTGCTGAGAAATCGCCACACTGACATCCAAAGGGGTTGTACCAACTTGCATTTCCACCAGCAATGCAGGAGTGATCCCTTTATTCCACAACCTCTCCTACATAAGTTGTCATCAGTGTTTATGATCTTGGCCATTCTTAAACGTGTAAGATGGAATCTGAGTTGTTTTGATTTGAATTTCTCTGATAACTAAGGATGCTGAACATTTTCTTAAGTGTCTTTCAGCCATTTTAGATTTCTCTGTGGAGAGTTATCTGTTTAGGACTGTTTTCCATTTTTATTTACTGCATTATTTGTTCTTTGATGACTAATTTCTTGAGTTCTCAAGTGTACTTCCCATTTTCTCTTCTATGACGTTCAGTGTGGCTGTTTTTATATTGAGGTCTTTGATGCACTGGACCTGAGTTTTGTGCATGGTGATAGATATGGGTCTATTTTCATTCCTCTCCATGTTGATATCCAGTTATGCCAGCACCATTTGTGAAATATGCTTTCTTGTTTCCATTTGATATTTTTTGCTTCTTTATCAAAAATCAGGTGTTCAAAAGTACATGAATTAATATCCAGGTCTTCAATTTGGTTCCATTTCTCCTCCTGTCTATTCTTATGCCAATACCAGGCTGTATTCAGTACTGTAGCTCTGTAGTAGAGTTTGAAGTGAGGGATTGTGATGCCTCCAGAAGCTCTTTTATTGGACAGGATTGTTTTGGCTCTCCTGGTTTTTTTGCTTTTCCATATGAAGTTGAGTGCCCTTCTTTCCAGGTCTGTGATGAATTTTGATGGGATTTTGATGGACATTGCACTGAATCTGTAGATTGCTTCTGGTAATATTGCCATTTTTACTATATTGATTATACCTATCTAAGAGCATGGGAGATCTTTCCACTTTCTGGTGTCTTCTTTAATTTCTTTCTTCAAAGTTTTAAAGTTATTGTCATAGCCGGGCGGTGGTGGCGCACACCTTTAATCCCAGCACTCGGGAGGCAGAGGCAGGC
>NC_022030.1:11118529-11120357 GCF_000317375.1 Microtus ochrogaster
GCCACCATCGCCCGGCAACTTTAACCATTTTTAAGCCTGCATATATTTTTAACACACTGTAAACCATTTAGAGGTTTTCTTTGTCTTTGAATCTCTCTTTACTGCATATTTCTCCTTTTCTAACCACATGAGTCTTTATGGAGAGGATTAGAGCCATGGCTTTAACAGCTGTATCCAGACCATTTCTTAGCTTTCCAGCCTCATGGCAGAGGTACCAGTCGGAGCCATGTTTATTGCCACAATTCTATGGCATTTCAAGGTCCTTGCCAGCAAGCATGCTGCAACAGTGTGTCCACAAACAACGCTTAAATGCTCTTTAGTCAGATTACCTGCCTGAAAGAGTCAGTTTGCCCTGGCAGGACAGCCCAGAAAGCTGGCATTTTTAAACGGCTACATCTGAAAACCAAAAAGCATGCAGTCAGCTTTTTATCAACACCATTTAAGTGTTTTGGGGCAGGACCCCTTAAAGAACTGCAGGGTTTTGCAGCTAAAGCTGAGTCAGGAAGCTTCTCTTAAATGAGAGCACATGCTACTAGCAAGCTGAGCAGATCTAAGAAATTGCTGCTACCAAGAAGCCATGCTTTACTCTATTGTTTTTGTCTAGAATTACTTCATGCGCTCTCTCATGCTTTATGTGGATGCAGTTTTCCACATGTTGGCACCATTTTGTAACTTGAGGGACAGCTTATTGGGGTTTATGTCCTGCCCAGTTCCCACAGCCAGTAAGCCCCCAAAGAAAATACACAGAAGTCTAATTTCTGGTAGGAACAGATGGCTCAGATGTCTGAGTTCTACATACAGAACAGATTTAAGACTGCTGCCTGAGATGATCAAGACTCACAAAATACTCCAGTAAGAACTTGATCATAAGTCTAAATTTTCTTTATGTCCCCATAAGATTATCAGCACCCCCAACCAGCAGGAAGTATCCTGGATAACTACATCCACGTTCCCAACAAAAAGACTATGGATATTTTCATTTGTGTAAAAAAAAAAAAAAAAAAGAGGGAGAAATGGTGGGGGACAATTCTGTATTCTTTCAATTATGTTTTAAATAAACACTGATTGGCCAGTAGCCAGACAGGATGTAGAGGTGGGGAAATGAGAACAGGAGTATTCTGGGAAGAAGGAAGCTCTTCAGCAGTCCTTCCCAGACCACCGTAGAAGAAGGATATGATCTATCCTGCTGAGAAAGGTACCGAGCCATGTGGCTAACATAGATAAAAATAATGTGCTATATAAGTTATAAGAGCTAATTTGATGGCTGAGCTAATGGACCAATTAGTTTATAATCTTATGGAGACCTCTGTGTGATTTTCTTGGGGGGCTTACAGACTGTGGTAATTGGGCAAGACATAAACCCCAACAAGCCGGACCTCAGGTTACACTATCACGCTTATCCATAATTTTGATTTTTATGATTTCAGTTAGCTCCAGTTAACTCTAGTCTGAAATTTCTAAAGGAATTAATCTCAGAAATAAACAGTGAAATTTTAAATTACATGCTATTTGAGTGGTATAATTTAGCACTGAAGGTTATATTTTTATGTGCTATACATATTTTTTTTCTTTTTTTCCAAATGAATAAGCAAGGTCTCATTTATTAAGTACAGTTTAGCATGGATCCTCTGCCTCACAGTCTGACACAGCAGATGGTGGGAGAAGCACTGAGTCTACTATTGTAAGGGGTTTATAAAGACAAAACCACAAAACATTTACAAGATTACAGTATCAAAATATAAAATTACGTATCCTATATTATAATTGGATAAAGATTAAGTAAATCTCAGCTGTTAGTTCCTGATAGGCTATTATTTATTTTTAATTA
>NC_022030.1:11121787-11130644 GCF_000317375.1 Microtus ochrogaster
GCGCACGCCTTTAATCCCAGCACTCGGGAGGCAGAGGCAGGCAGATCTCTGTGAGTTCGAGACCAGCCTGGTCTACAGAGCTAGTGCCAGGACAGACTCCAAAGCCACAGAGAAACCCTGTCTCAAAAAAACAAAACAAAAAAAATAAAGTTATTGTCATACAAGTCTTCCACTTTTTTGGTTACAGTTACTCTAGATATTTTATACTATTTGTGGATATTGTGTAGAGTGATGTTTCTCTGACTTTTTTCAGCCCTTTTATCATCTGAGTACAGGAAGACTACTGAATTTTTGAGTTAATCTTGTATTCTGCTACATTACTGAAAGTGTTTATAAGTTGTAGAAGTTGTAAAAGTTCCTTGGTAGAATTTTTGGGGTTGCATATGTCAACTTTTATATCATCAGCAAATAGTGAGTGTTTGACTTCTTCTATTCTGATTTGTAAGCCCTTGATATACAATTGGTGTCTTATTGCTATAGCTAAGACCTCAAGAACTGTATTGAATAGATATGGAGAGAATGGAAAACCTTGCCTTTTCCATGATTTCAATGGCATCACTGGGAATTTCTCTCCATTTAGTTTGATGTTAGCTGTTGGCTTGTTGTATATTGCCTTTATTATATTTAGGTATGTTCCTTGTATCACTGCTCTCTCCAAGACCTTTAGCATGAGGGGATGTTGTATTTTGTTGAAAGCTTTTTCAGCATCTAATGAGATGATCATATAGTTTTTATTTTTCAGTTTGTCCATATGGTAGATTACAATGACAGATTTTTGTGTGTTGAACCATCCCTATATCTCTGGGATGAAGTTGATTTGATCATGGTGGATGATGGTTCTAATGTGTTCTTAGATTTGATTTGTCAGCATTTTATTGAGTATTTTTGCATCAATGTTCATGAGTAAGATTGGTCTGTAATTCTCCTTCATAGTAATGTCTTTCTGTGGTTTGGCAAATAGGGTAATTGTAGCCTCATAAAAAAAATGGCAATGTTCCTTCTGTTTCTATTGTTTGTAATATTTTAAGGAGCATTGGTATTAGTTCTTCTTTGAAAATCTTGTAGAATTCTGAACTGAAACCATCTGATCCTGGGCTTTTTTTGGTTGGGTGACTTTTGATGACTTTTTTTTTCTTCTGCAGTTAGAGGTCTGTTTACTTTAATTATCTGGTCTTAATTTAATTTGGATAAGTGATATTTATTCAGATAGCTATCTAATTTTTTATGTTTTCCAATTTTGTGGGGCACAGGTTTTTAAAATATTACCTGATGATATTCTGTATTTCCTCCATGTCTGTTGTTATGTCCCCTTTTTTATTTCTGATATTCTCTCTCTACCTTTTGTTAGTTTGGACAAAGGTTTGTCTATTTTGCTGAATTTCTCAAAGAGGCAACTCTTTGTCTCATTGATTCTTTGTATTGTTGTTTGTTTGTTTCTATCTTGTTGATTTCAGCTCTCAATTTCATTATATCCTGACATCTAGTTCTCTTGTATGAGTTTCCTTCTTTTTGTCCTAAAATTTTCAAATCTTCTGTTAATCCACTAGTGTGGGATTTTCCAACTTTTTATGTAGGCATTTGGTGCTATGAACTTTCCTTTTAACACTGATTTCATTGTGTTCCATAAATCTTGGTTTGTTGTGTGGTCATTTTCATTGAATTTTAGAAAGTCTTTAATTTCTCTTTTTATTTTTTCCTTGACCCATTAATGCTTCATGTGAGCATTGTTTAATTTCCATGTGTTTGTGGGCTTTCTGGAATTAGTATTGCTGTTGACCTCTAGTTTTAAACCACGGTGATCTGATAAGACACGTGGGGTTATTCCAATTTTTCTATTTGTTGAGGTTTGTTTTATTACCGAGTATGTGGTCAATTTTTGAGAAGGTTCCATGAGGTGCTGAGAAGAAGGTATATTCTGTTTTGTTTGGATGGAATATTCTATGTTAAGTTCATAATATTCTATGTTGAGTCAAAACATCTTTTAGTTCCCTTATTACTCTGTTCATTTTTTCTCTGACTGACAGGTGCAGTCGTAAGAGTGGAGTGTTTAAGTCTCCCACAATTAGTATGTGGGGTTTAATATATGATTTAAGTGTTAAAAGTCTTTCTTTTGCATATGAGTGTGCCCTTGTATTTGGGGCACAGATGTTCAGTATTGAGGTTTCCTTTTGTTGGAGTTTCCCTGTGACTAATATGTAATATCCTTCTTTGTCTCTTTAGATTGATTTTAGTTTGAAGTCTATTTGTTAGGATAGCTACCCACTTGTTTCTTGGGTCCATTTGATTGGAATTTTTTTCTCAAACCTTTGCTCTGAGATGATGTCTGTCTTTGAGGTTGAGGTGTGTTTCAGGTATGCAGAAGAAGGATGGATTCTGTTTTTATATCCAATATATTAGCCTGTGCCTTTTTATAGGTGAGTTGAGACCATGTATATTAAGGGACATTAATGGTCACTGATTGCTATCTCCTGTTAAGTTAGTTTTTAGTGTTGGTTATGTTAATTTCTGTGTTTTTCCTTTCTTTGGGATTTGCTGCTGTGAGACCATCAATTGTCTATGTTTTTGTTGATGTAGCCAACTTCCTTGGGTCAGAGTTTTCCTTCTAGTATTTTTGTAGGGCTGGGTTTTGTAGTGATGAGGCAGCAGGCCCGCTTTTCATCCCACTCAGCTCCTGCACATCTAGCTTTATACCCAAAATAACAACACACAAATTTTATTCTTTTAAACACTGCCTGGCCTGTTAGCTCTAGCCTCTTACTGGCTAATTCTCACATCTTGATTAACCCATTTCTAATAATCTGTGTAGCACTATGAGGTGGTGGCCTACCGGGAAAAATTCAGCATGTCTGGCCGGGTGGCTGGTTCCATGGCAGCTGCCTCACTGCCTTCTTTCTCCCAGCATTCTGTTCTGTCTACTCTGCCTATTTAAGCTGCTGTCCTATCAAAAGCCAAGACAGTTTCTTTATTAACCAGCGAAAGTAACACATAGACAAATGACCCTCCTCCATCAGGGTTTCTGGCTAGGTATTGGCTAAATCTGGTTTTGTCATGGAATATCTTGTTTTGTCCTTCTATGGTTGTTAAATTTTTGCTGGGTATAATAGTCTGGGCTGGCATCCATGGTTTCTTAATGTCTGCATAATGCTTGACCATAACCTTCTGGCTTTCATTTTCACCAAAGAGAAGTCAGGTGTAATTCTGATAGGTCTGCCTTTATATGTTACTTGGCCTTTTCCCTTTTCAGCTATTAACAGTGCTTCTTTATTCTGTATATTTAGTGTTTTGACTATTATGTGGCAAGGGCACTTTTTTTGGATCCAGTCTATTTGGCGTTTTGTAAGCTTCTTGTATCTTCATAGGCATGTCTTTTTTTGGGTTGGGAAAGTTTTTTTTCTATGATTTTGTTAAATGTATTTTCTGTGCTTTTGAGTTGAACTTTTTCTCCTTCTATACCTTAATCTTAGGTTTGGCCTTCTCATGTTTTCCATATTTCCTACATATTTTGGGTTCAGCTTTTGTTAGATTTAATGTTTTCTTTGATTGATGAGTCTGTTTCCTTTATTGTATCTTCAGAGCTTGAGATTCTTTCTTCCGTCTCTTTTATTCTGCTATTCATGCTTGCATTTGCGGTTCCTGATCATTTTTCATGATTTCTGTTTCTATAATTCCCTTGGCTTGTGTTTCCTTTGTAGTCTGTATTTCAGTTTTCAAGTCTTAAATAGTTTCTTTCACATGTTTGATTTCTTTTTCTTTGTTTGCCATAAGGGACTTGCTGATGTCTTCCAATATTTTTGTTTGTCTTTTCCTCTGTTTCCTTGATGGAATTTCTCATTTCCTTTTTAAGAGTTTCAAACATTCTCCTAAAATTATGTTTTAGGTCATTTTCTTCTGCTTCATCTATATTTGGTTGTTCAAGTCTTGCTGTTGTAGGCTCTTTAGGTGTTACTGGTGTCATGTTGCTCTTTGTAATGTTGTGTGTGTTCTCATCTTTTCCTCTAATAGGTGTGTTTGGGGGCTGTCAGCAATTCTGTTGATTAATCTTCTAGGTGCCAGTGAATCCAAGGCTCAGATGGTTGTTTCTCATGAGTTACCTCTTTGGTCACTGGAGGTAGCTCGGCACTCCCTGGTTTTGTTCCACTCCTTTGGAGTTTGCAGTCTCAGGCCTGCTCTAGCCTAAGTTTGTCAGCTTTGACCTGTTTCTATAAATCCTGGTCTGGAACCACTCCTGAAGAGGTCCCTGGATTGGAGCTGGTCTGGAAAAAGTCTCTGATTTGGGTCTACTCCCTCGGAGTTCACAGGCTCAGGTGTGCCCAGTCTTGCAGAGGATCTGGCTCATGCTTGCTCCCTCAGAGGTCCCAGACACATGCTCATATCAGGTCCCAAGGTTTATGATTCCTGCTTTTTCCTTTTGAAGTATCAGACCAACTCCAGGATCCACAGAGTTCCTGGCTCAAGCCTACTTTCTCTGAGGTCCCAGACACAAGCCCAGATCTGCAGGGACCTGGCTCAGACCTAGTTTCTATGAAGTACTAGACTCAGGCCCTGACCCACAGGGGTCCTGGCTTAGTTCTACTCCTTTGAAGGTCCCAGATTTATGTCCAGACCCTCAGCAGTCTCTGGCTCTGGCTCACTCACTCAGTGGCTGCTCCCTTGTTCCTGTTCCTGTAAAGTTCCCTGTCTCAGGTCAGCTCTGGCCTAGGTAACTGGCTCAGTCCTGATCCACCAATGTCCCTAAAGAGCATCTGAGCCTGTTCCCATGGAGCTTGCTTCACATAATTTGAAAAATGTAGAATATTCTGTCATTGATTGAAAGTCACTTTAATTATTTTTTCAAATTTGAATATTTCTTATTATTATAAAGAAGTACAAACTATCATTTATTAGTGGAACACTCCTTTAAATATATTGATTTAGATTTCCTACTACTATGTGAACAAAAATTTTAATCTTTCTCTATAGAAATATTTTTCTGAAGAGTACTATATATATTATTTCCTTTTGTGATTCTGTCTTATTAAAAAATAGTGACACTAAAATTTCATTGGGACATGTAGGATAGTCTCCTCATTCCAAAATCGTTCATTTGATAATATTTATTTCTGTGTGACAAATTGTTCTTCACATGTTCAGGTTTCAAAATATGGTAAAATTTAAGGAGTTATTTTAATATAGCAAAGACAGACTTGAGATTAATTAAGTCAAAAGAAAGAGAGAGCGAGAACAGCAAATAACAGGTGTCAAATTTAATAAAAAGGTGAAAACTAGCACTTTAGTACTTAGAATTTGCAGAAAGACATATCTAAAGCATAGGCAAAAGCCTAAGCATCTATTTTCTGAATGATTTAGGTCTATTGGCATGTATGTAAATCCCAGGAGAATCTTAAATATTTTAATTGGCTCTAAAGATATTCAGGAATGTGAAAGAAAGCTAGGAAAACCCACAAAATATTTTAATGAATATGTTCATGACACCAATTATGAACATAGCTTTTACTTGCCATGTCTCTTGTAGGTCATAAATATTTAAATATTTAAATTATTATTAGAGGAGCCAGAGTAATTAGATCAGTTACACTTTAAAATAAAATTATTTTGTCAAAACCATAAAATTATAAAGCAAAATTTGATAAGGAGTATGGCTATTAAGCCCTCCTGGCCACACAGTCTGGGGATGGGTTAGTTGACAATAATCAGAGATACATAGTCTGACAAAGTGTTGTATAGGAAAAAGAAATAAAATGATTTATCTACAGAATAGTACTAGAATAATATTAGAACATGAACTTCTCTCTCTTTTTTTTTAACACTTAACTTCTTTGATAAACAACTCCTCCCCAACCTGAGCAACTGTGCTACAAAGGTCAGAGCTAGAGAAATGGACCAAGCACTTTGTCATAGAGGAACCGTGGGTGTCTAAACAAAAGGCATTGACTCCGTATGTTGAATTTTAGATTTGTTTTAATTTGATTGTGACTATATCCTTGTTCTTCCCCTTGATAAGCTTATATGAAACTTATTTTTGACCTTCAGGAATCCCTAACTGAGAGACTTTTGCACTTTAGAGCAACTGGATTTTATAAACATTTTGGAGTATTGGGGGAAAATTGGATATTTGAGAGAAAACTTAAACAGTTCAAACAAATTTGGGATATGGATGAGAGTTGGATTTTTAAAGAGGTTAAACTTTTAAACTGCTTGAATTTTTAAAGATTGGAGGATTTTTAAACGTTGGGGTATTTTATATTATGATATAGATATTAATATGAGATCTTAGAAATGAACAAGAGGAGACAAGTTACAACTGAAGAGTAAAAGGTTTGTCAAGTTGGCCTGGGGTCAATTTTTCTGGTTGTTTGTTGTCAATTTTAAACAAAGCTAGATATATCTGATAAAATGGAATCTTCAGTGAGAAGTTCCTGAGTAAGACTGGCCTGTAGCTTAATCTGTCGAAAATTGCCTTGATTAATGACTGATGGATGTAGGCTCAATCCTCTGTGGCAACCCTCTGTGGGTAGTGCTACCCCGGAGCCATGATGCACACACACACACACAGACACACACACACAGACACAGACACACACACACACACACACACACACACACACACACAAACTGAGAAAGCCATAGAAGGCAATAAGAAGCATTCTTCGATGATTTGATGATGCTTCGTTTCTTGTTTTAGGTTTTTCACTTGAGTTTCTTTCTTGAGTTCTCTTTAATATGTGCTATGATCAGGTGCACCATGCATGCAACTGTCACACCTCGTGTCCTTCAGTGCGAGCCACCAGCTGCACAGGCCGTCTCCGAGCAATGAAGAGAACTTGAAAGTGTTTGGGAAATGCAACAATTCCAATGGCCATGGGCACAACTATAAAGATTGATCCTTTTACAGTATTGCTTATGAATTTGATGGACCCAAGAATACATGGAGGAGGCCATCATGAAGCCCCTTGATCACAATAACCTGGGCCTGGATGTGCCGTACTTTGCAGATGTTGTAAGTACGACAGAAAATGTAGCTGTCTATATCTGGGATTCCTCCAGAAACTTCTTCCTAGAGGAATTCTTTATAAAGTAAAAGTGTATGAAACTGCCAACAACATTGAAGTATATAAAGGAGAATAGATCTTAGAGTTAAATTATAGAAAGGCTAATTGCTTTTCATATTTGACAGCTCTTTGTCCCTTTAGAATATCCAGCAGTCACCACATATTTGTGTCTCTACACTTTGTTCTGTATTGACTGAGCCTTAAAATATCTGTAAGTTCCACATTTAAATGTATTCAAATATCAAACTTTCAATATATTCTGAATATATTTTTAGTGAGGAAGCAGGAAACAGCTGAGAATTGAACCAGGGCCTCACCCATGCCAAGCATGCTGAATGACATCCATTCCAATCTTCTCAGTGCCAATTGAAAGTCTGTTATCTAGAGATTAAAAATCATTTCATTCTCAGCAAAATGTTTTGGTGTGGAATTATTTAGAGACAAAATAAACCTATTTTCACTATTTAAAAAAAAATAGATGTTCTATGATCAGGACATAGATGCAGAAATAAACCCTTTCCTCTTCAGTTAGTTTTTGTCATGGTATTTTATCAAAAGAGTAGAAACCCTGACTATGACAAACACCAAATAATATTAAAATGAAAGAATAAATTATTAGAAAGATACCTGCTTCAGTATTCTTCTATAAATCTGTCATTTCTATTAAACAGGTGTTTGAATAAAATTAACTGTTTTGCATTTTCTGCAAGTATAATATTCCACAATTAGCTCTTCCTCTACATGCTCAGATTAAATATTTCAGCAATGCTATAAACTCTGTGTTCACAACTTTATTAAATATTCTACTTGATTCTCAAAATCACATGTCTTTAATGCACTTGTCTTCTTTTCACATGGCAAAGTTAAATTGCTCTACTTAAAACTGCACTAATTTGCAAATTAGTATGAAATCAATAAAGTTAGTTATTGTAGGTAGATTAATTCTTCTGTCTTTATATTTTAGAAAACTGTATTTTGTTTTGCTTCTCTGTCTTGGATTTTAATTTCTGAAACTCTGAACAAGTATTCAATATTTTAAAGTTGTATTATTCACAGATCTTGGTAAAGGTGTTATAGATTTCAGAACTGTGTTTTGAAAATAGGTGCATTATGTAAGTTTGAGCCAAATTAACTTGCTTTGGCTCTTTTAAGAACAGCCATTCCAAATAGTGTTAACCAAGTAAATTACAATATAATTTATAAGAGAATTTCAAACAAAAGACAAATAGAGTAGTCTGTGCTACGCACTCTTATTCCATTATGCTAAAAGAGCAAAGCAAAGCAGGATTCCATGTAGAATTAATTAGTAACAATATTGCAAGAAAAAGTCAATTTATTCCTTCAACCATGGCATACTTCTGTCAAGCCTCTATTCATTCTCATAAAAGATTATAGGGGAGATGCAACAGTGATGATATGCTTATTCATTACCCTGAAAAGCCTATTTCAGTAAAACGGATATCTAATCAAGTAATGCATAAAGTTGTTAAAATACACTTCCATGATTTGTGAGGGGAATTTACTGTTTTTTTTTTTTGTATGAACTTGTGGATTTATTTTGCTTCATATTTTAATGGAAACTTTTACTTTTATTGAATTTAAGGTTAAACACACATACACACAGAGTATTTGTAGTCCAGTTTGCATTAGCATGTGGCAGATAGTCCGACACAATTTCTCCTAAGTTCTAAACAAATTCAACATAAAAACAAAAGGTGTGCTGAGGTCTTCCTTTTTCTCAAACAAAAGATGGCCAAGAATTACCTGCATGAAATAAGAACTTTCGAGCAGTATGTGGGTGAACCCCT
>NC_022030.1:11131945-11152844 GCF_000317375.1 Microtus ochrogaster
GCAAACATTATGGGTCAACAATATATTTGGAAGTTAGTAAAGCCTTATAAACAAAACAAATGTGGGCCTAAAGAGGGAATAGACAACTTTATGTGTAAAGTAAAGTTGGCGAGAAAAGGAAGAAGGGAAGTAAAATAAACAATTAAAATCAGCCTCAGAGAGAAAATCTGTGTTGCCAGAGTGGTGGATCAGAGCACAAGAAAATCAATCCCGACACCTTTAAAATATAGAGCAAATGGGTATTACGGTAAAAATACCGAAAAAAGAAGTCTAAACATGGTAATGATTGAGGAGGAGAACAGATACTTCAAGAGAGTAATAAGTTTTTGCCAAGAAAGAAAAAATAAAACTTTTGGGGACATGGAAGGCAATGCAACATGAAATAAAATACCCTAAGCCTTGAAGATAATTTGCTAATTTGTTTTTTATCAAGTTTCATAGTAAAAGAGAAATTAATTAAAAAACACTATTTACCCAAAACACAATGGAGTATTCTAATGTCAAACTTGCAAGAGATGGCATATAGTTACTAGACGAGAATGAAAACGGAGGATAAACATGTTACCTCTGACAGCAGCATAGAACTTACTGATGAATATCTTACATATCACCATAGAACCTTCATCTGGCAATGGATGGAGATAGAGTCAGAGACCCACACTGGAATACTGGACTGAGCTCACAAGGTCCAAATGAGGAGCAGAAGGAATGAGCAAGGAAGTCAGGACCACGAGGGGTGCACCCACCCACTGAGACAGTGGGGCTGATCTATTGGGAGCTCACCAAGGCCAGCTGGACTGGGACTGAAAAAGCATGGGATAAAACCGGACTCTCTGAACATGGCGGACAATGAGGGCTGCTGAGAAGCCAAGGACAATGGCACTGGGTTTTGATTCTACTGCCTGTACTGGCTTTGTGGGAGGCTAGTCTATTTGGATGCTCAACTTCCTAGACCTGGATGGAAGGGGGAGGACCTTGGACTTCCCACAGGGCAGGAAACCCTGACTGCTCTTTGGACTGGAGAGGGAGGGGAGTGGGAGGGGGAGAGAAATGGGAGGAGGGGAAATTTTTAATAATAATTAATAAGTAAATAAAATAATTGAGAAAAAAGAATTATTGAAGAGTATTGAAGAGGTAATTGTGATTCTAGAAATGAATGACCACACATAGTAGAGCTACAATGAATGCACACAGTCTCATCCTTGTACATTTTAAATATATTAATAACAAATAAAATACACATGAAGAAACATCCAATAAAGTACAAATTATTGCTCAAAATGAATAATTAGCTATAAAAATAAGAGATAAAAGAGATCATTACTTCTCAGATAAGTAAATCTACAAATTGTAATTTATAAATGTATAAATAAATATACCAAAATAGTCATAGATATAAAAACTTTTAAATTAATGATAGTAAGTTTCTAGAAAATATATATATGTGTGTGTGTGTGTTGTGTGTCTGTGTATATAAAATTGTACTTACCTGTCTAAGCTAAAAGATTATTGAATGCTAAAGAAGGTATAATTTAGAAAATATAAATATCATTTTTGTGTAGACTGCAATTTCAAAGTACAAGTAATTAAAGGTAGGATTTATTAACAGATGATTAAACTTAATCCTCCAACATCTTTTACATCTAAATGTGGTTTTGTGAAAATATTCAATCAACATAAATTGACTGCATTAGTGGGCAATCTTTAAAGTAATTTAACAAGCATTGCAGAAAGTTAAAGAAATACCTTTGACCACATATTCTTTTCATAAATATATGGACTAACTAAACACATTTGAGTATTATCTCTTTAAGACAACATTCTATATTTTCTTGTACTATGCCATGGAATGAAGTCCACAGTAACTTTTACCTGACCTAGAAAAACAAAAACAAGAGACAGGATACTTAGTGTGATGATTTGGATGAAAATGGCCCTCAATGGCTGTTATCCTTCAATGCTCCATCATCAGGGCTGACACTACTTGAGAAGGATTAGGAATTGTGGCTTTGTTGGAGAAGATTTGACCTTGTTAGAGGAAGTTTATCATTGAGGATGGACTTTGAGGTTTAAAAATACCAATCCAGTCCCAACGTCACTCTCTTCTGCCTGCAGATCTGAATGTAGAACTCTCAACTACTTCTCTAGTATCATGTTTGCCTATATGCTGCTGTGCTCTGCACCATTCTGGCAACAAACTAAACCTCTGAAACTCCAAGCAAATCCCAATTAATTGTTTTCCTTTATAAAAGTTGGCATGGTCAAGGTGTCTCTTCACAGCAATTGAACACTAACTAAGACACTTAGCCTTATTTCAAAAAGGAACTCAAAAAATGCCATGTATAGAAACTTAGAGTCAATGTCAGCAAATCTTTAAGGGTGTTGGTTTTATTTTCTAAATGTTCACAATTATAAAGAGGTGCAAGATTTTTAGATAGTGACATAATAATAAATAAATCTGTGGCCTTTTCATTCCAGGAAGAAAACAAGATATGCTTCAGGGTTAAATAGTCTATATGATTGCAATATCTACCTTTATGTTTAATAATAAGCCATTAATGAATATAATGTTAATTAACTGTTGACCTCATAAAGTCATTTTACTTTTCAAATCAAATCTTTTCCCCATAAATCAGTCCAGTAAATGATTTCCCTTTTCATTTGTGCTTAAAAAATCTTTTTCTCTTTTTAAGGTGAAATCAATGACGTAAGCAAATAGGTGTATATATCAGCATAATGCAAGTATATTGTTTTATTACAGGTTTGACTGTTGTTAAAAATTGTGTTGCATTGAAATGACACAAACTGTTACTCATATTACTTATAAAAGAATGTCTTTAGAGAATTTAGATATGACACATAATAAGAGGGTAAATTTTGAGTTGAAAGAATCAGTCATATAGATCAATCCAAATAAAAACATTATAAATACCATAGAAATCATAACCCAAATTAGAGTTAATGAGCAAAAAATATATTTTAGATATATTGGATTTCTTGTTCTAGATAATTCCAGCTGTAGAGCTCCACACTCCATAATGAAACACAAACCAAGCTTCTAGATGTACACATTTATTTTTCCTTTAGCAGAACCTGGGTGTTTGGAGTTGGCTTTCTCCTTGTGTTCCTAGGAGTGCATTTTGTATTGAGGCTTTCTGAGGTTGATATGGAACTCAAGTTCCAGATCAACTTAACTTAGGCCTAGCGTCTAAGACCTAATAATGTCCTTCTTAGTCATTGTCCAGTGGAATGGACATATATTATAGTATGGAGGAGTGGGCGCCACCCAGCTAGCTTAACTCCCCATATAATCACACACAAATTGTATTAATTAAATTACTGCCTGGCCCATTATATCTAGCCTCTTCTTGGCCAACTCTCACATTCTGATCTAACCCATTTTTACCAATCTGTGTAATACCGCGAGGTCATGGCTTACAGGGAAAGATTCAGCATGTCTGACTCTGGTGACTCCATGGCAGCTCTCTGACTCTGCTTTCTTCCTCCCAGCATGCAGTTCTCTTTTCCACACCTATCTAAGTTCTGCCCTATCAAAAGGCAAAGGCAGTCTCTTTATTCAACCAACGAAAGCAACACATAGAGAGAAGAACCACCTACATCATATTGGTATTCTTCCAGAGGACCAGGGTTCAATTCCCGCAGCAACAAGGTTATCTATAACTCTACCTCCAGAGGATCTGGTACTCTCAGACAGATATATGTACCAGTAAAATACCAATGCACATAAAATAAAAATTAATAAATCATTTAAAAATATTCTGGTAAATATTCTTATAGGATATTTTGTTGCTGTTCTATTGGACCCCAAGGAGTAATGGTATAATGTATTTAAAAATTGTTCTACTCATAACTACCAAGATGAGAAAATAATGATTTATAGTGCCAAATATTATGGAAAAGATATAAGTACTCTCTGTTAAATTTAGGTACAATTTTTGAAATTCAGAATTGAAAGGAACCGTTCCTTAAGACCCTTAAATGTGCCAGGCAGTGGTGGCGTATGCCTTTAATCCCAGCACTTGGGAGGCAAAGGCAGGCGGATCTCTTGTGAGTTCGAGACCAGCCTGGTCTACAAGAGCTAGTTCCAGGACAGGCTCCAAAAAACCACAGAGAAACTCTGTCTCGAAAAACCAAAAAAATAAAAAAATAAAAAAATAAAGACCCCCAAAAAACCCTTTAAATGTATACCTAAAATAAGGGACCTGGAATCATTCTAAATACGTGTCTATTAAATGCTCTATTAACAGTATTAACATTGATTTCTGGGATAAGCGCAGTCATTCTATTTCAAATATCAAGATTATATTAAGAAAACATTAACCTTGATCATTTCACCACTCACTGCATTCTTTAAATTCCTCACAAAAGTTACATTAATGGATGGACAAGAGTAACAAAAATATCTCTTTTGAAATAAAAACAGCATTAATGAACACATCAGGGATAAGGAATTATTGCTTTATAAACAACAACCATATGCAATATTGGTAAAAAAAAAAGCTAGTGTAGCTTTTTAAATATTGTTATAGAATCTATATCTTTTGAGAAAATAGATCAATTTGTTAGGAAATTTCATTGTGACATATCAATAGATGTGTTGCATTCATAACTGCAAAGCATATATCACCTATCTTTCACCAGTTTTTTATTTCTAAACAAGTACTTTCTTTTACGTGTCATTTCGGCTGGAAGGATCATCTATCACCTTGAAATGAGGTCTACAATTTGGAATGCATCTTAAATGCCCTCAGCACTGACATCTACTGAGTCTTCTCAGTTGAAAAATGAGTTATCCATTTGCAGGTGTAATGACAACTAAAATACAAAAGTGTTGAGAGCCTATAAGCTCATACCAGTCTAGAACTTGAGAGCTGGTTTCTTTCGTGTGGAAATACCAGTCTGATCATTAAGTGTAAATAAAAATTTTGTAATGACCCTCATCTATATATCTAAAATCTTTATTATCTGGATGTGATATGTTACTGGTTTCAGGGTTTTTTTTTTCCGTTTCTTATATTACAATTTGACCCCATATTTTAATGATTAATTTTAAAATTTTATTTCATTAGAGAAAAAAGAATTGAGAAAATATATCTGTAAATATAAAAAAATATAGTTGCCTGAATCCTCAGTTATGCACTGCTTTTGATTTAATGGGAAATCATGAAGTTGACCTGGTCTAGTTTCTTTGAGAGATAGGCACCATAGGTTTTTCAAGTTAAAGTCCATGGATTCTGGGGCATGAGGTGCCTTTCTCTTCCTGGGAAAAGAGATACACTCTTTCAGGTAGTGATGTATTCAAAGCGATGTATATTGCTTTGTGCATCTATGTGTTCCCTAGAAGTCAATGAACCATATAGAAACTTGACAGAACAATTAGTCTTAGACATTAATATTATGTTCCCTATACAGCTTGTAAATATTGTTATATCCTGGCAACTACCATTGTATTGATCCTGACCACTGTCATTATATTCTGTTTATAATAAGGGTATAAAAAGACTGATTGTGTGCAATAAACTTGTCACAGTCCTAGTTGTGTTGCGAAGACATTATCCTGGTCTGGGTTTCTCTCCTGCAGTCCATAATCAGGTAACCCTGGCTCAGTAAGTAAGGTTTGGTTCTAGCAATCTACCATCTTCTACTTTATATTTCATTGTATAAGTGTTCTTGAAAATACATGATAGTTGGATATTACCATACTGAGAATTGATGGACATAAAAATATCATATGTTTCCCATGACAATAGACTTTAAGTTAAAGACTGCCTGTTTGAAACAGGTTCAGTCCAAAGATGTAGAATTATATTTAATGCAACTTTTTTTTATGCTGAGAATCTATACTAAGGCTTTGTTTCTTTCTGTTCAGTGATCTTCTTCCTGCAATGAATCATTTCTCTACAAAGATATAGAATATTCTCTTTCTTTTTCAGATATATATAATTCTTTCCATAGCATTGTGTAGCATAAAAGCCCTTTCTCTTCTCTGCCACACTTGCATTTATTTATTTGCATGTAGTAATCTTATACTAGGCCACACATTCGGCAATGTGGTGCCTCTGCATGCATATTTATCTCTGTGTATAAAAAGATTACAGATTTTTATTATTCCTGAGACACAATACTTTAATTTAAAATAAACTTTTAAAATGTTTGTTTATTACCTCCTTGACTAATATATGTATCCTGGAAGATAGCCAAGAATGGCCATGAAATTCTGGTCCTCCTGCCTCTGCTTCCTGAGTGTTGACACTTTAATCATGTGTCACCATGCCAGGCAAGAATAAACCACTCTTACAGAAAAATTCCTTTAGCAAAGTGCCATCAAATAAAACCAAAACATACAGTCAATCATAGGAAGTCTTGCTGACATTGTTTCATCTTTGTTTCCCAAAATAAAAAAAAAATATATGAGCTGAATCCAGCACCATCAAAAATTTAGAACTCAAATAAAGGGTATTTCCCATTCCAAAGTCATTTTGAATTATATGTGTATACTTTCAGTTGTTTATACAATGATATGTTCCTTGGATTGAAATAACTCAGAATTATAATTTTAGAATAGTCTTTTCTGTGTAGAGACTTTAGCATAATCTCATGCTTGAAGTGTAAAATTACCAATGAAGAATTTAGAATTTCTTCTTCTGTTTGTAGAATAGTTTTTAGTCAAAGCTTTGTATTAAAAACTTAAGTTGTTTTAGTGTGGTTCTGTTGTCTGCTTCATAACATTGATTCTGTTTGTGCTGTATTGCACTTTGTCTCCATCTTTCATAGGTTATACTTTTTAATAGAATTTGTGTGAAAGAAAATTATGTGAATCATGTAGTTTAAGTTATATTATTCTTGTGTCTAGGTTCCTAATTAGCTTCCATTCTAATTACATTAGTTTTTGGTGAAAATTGATTCACTATACATTTTTTGTTCAGTTATTTATATTGGTCACAGGAGTTTATTATGTAGCTTATGTAGCTAAGTCAGGCACCAAAGGGACAATTTTTCATCAGTATTTAGAGTGCTGTCAATTCAATAGTTTGTCTTCATTATGGATAAAGTACACACATCTGAATTTTTCTTATAAAGTATTGCATATAACTAATTCAATATTTCACCTTACACCTATCAGAATGCCTAATATTTAAAAATAAAATTACAGAAGAGGCCAGTGAAGATTAGAGTAATGGGGACACTTAGTTATTACTGGTAGTTGTCCAATCTGGTACATCTAAAAATTAGTGTTGTTGTTCCTCAGAAATCTGAAACTAGATTCACCAGATTATCCAGCACTATCACTTTTGGACACATACCTAAAGGACATCATGTGTTCCCATAGAGATACTTACATATCTGTTGTTGTTTCTGCACTATTCACAATAGCTGGGAAGCAGAAACAACCTAGATGTTCTTCAAGTAATTTATGGATAATGAAGACAAAGATAGGGCATATTTATGAAATGGGATAGTACATTACTGAATTTTCAAGTAAATGGATGGAGCGGAAATAATAATTTTGAGTGAAATAACCAAGGACAAAGAAAACATAAGACATGTTTTTCTTATATTTCTTAAATTTTCTCTGATTTCTGGATGTTAGTTTTGAAATTTCAAATAGTTATTTTATTTGTAATATGCCTCTAAATCAAAAAATAAATAAGAGGACATTGTGGGCATTGTTAACTGCTTTGTCAAATGTATGTGGTATTAAACTGACTCCCAATGCCTTATTATTGTACCCACAGATAAGTGTATCTCTCAGTAGCCTCTGTTTGCAGTGAGTGGAGATTAGAAACGAGATACACAATTAGTCAAGGTGCAGAGAGCAGAGACTGGAATAGGCTCAGCCATGAATGTAGCATCTATATCATAAACCTGCCTCTCAAGGCTTATGGGTTGTTGTAGAAGAAAGGGTAGAGACAGAAAGAACTATAGGATATGTTCAGTACAAGAAATTGTCTTCTATGGCCACAGCATAGCAGTTACACAATAAAGTTACAAAGGTTTGTTGCAGTTTCCATGTTTTCTCTAGGACTGTAGACTTTGTTATGCTTGAGCATGTTCTGGTAGCAGGCCAAATAGACATTTTTGCCTAACTAAAAATACACCTGCTTCTTTGTGGAAATTTAATAATTTCAGTCCTGTTCCAGAATGTTACTCTAACTCAATTTTTAAACATGTGGGTGTTCACTAATATACTCCCAATTATATTACTTTACAGGAGAGTTACATAAACAAAAAGCATTTTAAGATTCCTTGCTTGCTTCTTTTCCAAAGACAGGGTTTCTCTGTGTAACTAGCTCTGCAGTTCCAGGAATTTAGGCTGGCCTTAAATTCACAAAGATCTGCATGCATCTACCTTCTGTTTATATAAACAGAAGAGATGTATAATTTTAAAAGTATTTTATTCTTTACATATTTAAAATGTCTTTATCTTCTGTGACTTTTCTCTAAATTTTTGAGACAATTTGACAGTGTCTGCAAAATGAGTTACTGCTGTGTTGATCTGATTTTTTATTGACTCTAGACATTAATTTAGGGTGAATTAATGTATTAGAAATAGTTTCCCAGTCGATGAATATAGTATATCTCACCACTGGTATATTTTCTATAACCTGCTTAGCAATGGTCAATATACAAACTCCCAATTAATTTGGAAATGCTTATTAAGGGTTCAGTTTTATGCTGTTATTATCTTATGTAATTTTAAATTATTTTCATTAATTATATTCTGGGGGCTGTGTAATTTACAGTAAATATAACCCTAGTTGGTACTCATTATGGAAATTGAGAAATCTACTGCCAAGTTTTCTGCAACTACGAATGCTTTTCTTGCTATCATTATAACATTATAAAATGTACAAGGTTAAAGATAATGCAAGAGAATAAGCTCAAACTTTTATAATAATGTTAATCCAAAACATGGAGAGAGAATCATGTATTAAATATGCTTTCGTGGGGGGGGGAGAGTGGGAGGAGTGGGAGGCTGGGAGGAGGCGGAAAAAAATTTTTTTTTCTTTCTTAATAAAAAATAAATAAATAAATATGCTTTCGCAGACCATTTCTTTTTTTTAATGTTTATTGATTCTTTGTGGATTTCACATCATGCATCTTGATCCCAGTCCTGTTTCCTTCTATCCTTTTGCATCTTCTCCTCTGCCCCGGCAACCTCCCTGCTATACAAAATAAATTGAAAAGGACAACCAAAAATCCAAAACGATTTCTCCCTGTGGAACATGTACCGTGGCCCAGTGAGTCACACAGTGAACCCTTTAGTCCTTACATCTTTATTTGTAAATGATCATTGCTCTGAGTCATTGATCTGGTCCGAGGCCTCTGGCTTCTCCTGAACCATCAGTATTGGGCCCTCACTGGAAGAACTCCTCTTGGATCTCCTCATGGAGATCCTGATGTTTTGGATTTATAGGTTGGGCCCCTTTATCTGCTCCTTAAGTTCATACATGAGGAAGGTGTTGAATGGGCTAAATTTTAGCCCTGGTTCTGGACCTGGATGGTGTCTGGGTTTGTCAGTTCATTAAATTTCCCTCATCATCACCACCTGGGACAGCTCTTCAGTAGTGCCCCAGCTAGCTCATCCAGTGCCACATGAAGCCAGGAGCAACTTGTTCTCCTGCTGAAATGCCCTCAGGCCCAGCTCACTCACATTCACTCCAAAAGGACCAGTTCTACAGTTTTGCCCAGAGGAGGTAGAGGGCACACTCTCCTGATTGTTGTTATGGGTAAAACAAGGAGTGGTGTTCAGCTCTCCTGCTCCTGTAACCTCAGGGATGGCTCACCTGTACTCCAATCAACAGGGTAAGCTCCACTATACTGTTCAGGTGAGAGGCAGGGCCTATTTTCTCGCATGCTGCAGGAACAATGCCAACTCTTGCTTACTTATGACCTCTGAACAACCCTCTTTGTAATATTGCTATGATGGCAACTGAAGTTTAGTATAATTTTGGAGAGGACAGACATTCAAGTCATAGAATTCCTATGTATAACAATACAATGCTTTGCCTATCTCTGTCAATACTTCTGTCTCGCTTTACCTCTAATTTAATGGCTGGCTATTGTTTATCAATTTTATTGATCTTTTAAAGAAAAAGAACTTTTGATTTTTCGTTCCTTTATTTTCTGAAACTGAGCCACATTTTCCTATTTCATGAATATCATATTTGTTTTCCTGTGAATTATTTATTTTACAAAAACCTTTGAAGTTCTCCATTATATTTTCACTCATGAATATCTTCTTTTTGCTGCTTCTCCTGTTTCTCTTTCACTTTTAGGGTGATGAGAGGAGGAAATACCACTTCTGAGAGCAAAGAAACTAGGTTTTTTTGAGTTTGAGCTTTCACCTGTCTTTAATAATTGGCCCTATGAGATATTTCACTCATTAAACCTTAAAAATCTGTGCAATATGTCAATATGTTTTGTGATATTAGCAGACCCTACTTTCACTTTTGACAGGATAGAAGTACTGATATGGATATCAGTTATGTGAGAGATAGTGAGTCTTCATCAAGAGAAATTTAATACCCATCCCACAAAAATTCTAAAATCTATAATAGTTCTCTCTTTTCCTAGAGTATCAAGTTATGATTCATAGTCATTAAGTTCCTAAGTATACTATTTATTTATTTATTTATTTATTTACTTGTCTGTCTGTCTCTTTGTTTATGATGAAACACTTCTTTGTGTTGCCCTCACTATCCTAGAACTAGTTCTGTTTATCAGGATCACCTCCAACTCAGATATTTGTCTGCTTCTGCCTCTTGAGTGCTAGAGTTAAAGGTGTTTGCCACCACCACCCAGTCTATTTATGATTTTATAACTTCATGATTCACTAACTTTCTTCTGCAGATAATTGTGTTTGAGATACATCAAAATATCAGGATACTCAGTATTGTATTCAAATATTCCCTGCCTTCTCTTTAGAGCTGTAGAAATATTTTACTTACATTAAGTTGTAGCCATAAATAATAATAAACTGTGAAGATGAAAACATAATTCTGATGACGGATGAGTTTAGTTATGAATGACTTTAATTGTCAGAGGTTGTGAGTGTTATATCAGGTGGTAACTAGTGTTGAAATGTGAACCTACCCGAGGAGTGATAGATAGAGGTTAATTCTGTTCAGGCAAGGCCTGCAGGTTCATCGACTATGGAAACCATTGCTAACATTTGCTGAGGCAGCTTGGTGTTTCTCCAATACCTGCATTACAGTGTGTAAAATCTCATGTGATGTATATAAATAATCTCATTATTACATCTCAATTATATGCTTGTATATATCTGCGATGGCCAGGAAGATAACTTTTCATTTATCTGTATAATTTTGACGTATAGAAAATATACAAGCATATGCTTCATAAGTAGACCTATTTGTCCCATGAGAACTATAGACACTTAAAAGCCTATTTTGTTTTTCTGCCCAAACTAACTGCACATAATTATCTCACTTACCTCAGAGTAACTTCAAACTAGACTAAAGACATTTTATAAATAGACCATAAGCTTAAAACTTTAAAGATTTTTCACAAAGTCAGAGTTATAGATGTCCGACCAAGGTTGGTACACAAAGGACCTAAAAAAAAATCATAGCCGGGTGGTGGTGGTGCATGCCTTTAATCCCAGCACTCGGGAGGCAGAGGCAGGCGGATCTCTGTGAGTTCGAGACCAGCCTGGTCTACAAGAGCTAGTTCCAGGACAGGCTCCAAAACCACAGAGAAACCCTGTCTCGAAAAAAAAAAAATCATACCAATTCTTTACTTGTCGAGTCTGCTGGCAAAGGACCTATGTCTCAAATTTGTCATTGTGCAGTGTGCCCCCCCCATCAAAGTCTTACTCCTGAAACCTTGAAACCCTTGTGTTGCCATGGTAAATGGTTTGACTTCTTATCATTTACTCTAGGAATGTATTTTTGACCAATGAGAGATAACTCTTGTAGTTTTTTCTTTACTTTGAGCCTCCTTTAATGAAATAGTTTTTGGATAGAGAAGAAGAATGTAGGAAAAGATACCAGGAGAAAGAATCTAGGAGAAAAAACTAGAAGGTATTAGAATTAGGACAGGGAAATTAGAATAAAAGCAGAAAAATGAAGAGACTTGTTTGGAATAGAACTGTGAGAATTCATTCATCCTCAAATACTCTATGAAGATAGTTCCTTTTGCTGTCTGCAACATCAGATCTGAATCCTGAAGAGGACCCTGGGGCAGGACCCCAAAGGCCCTCAATATTTCATTTCCTTGTTACTTTGCCTATAAAGTCTCCATTATATACTCAAATATCTGATTATTTTAAAGTATTTATATGATCTTTCTCAGCTTACTTTAGTTCCAGTGGATGCATTATTTTAACCAACTTGTGTTGGTGTATCTCCACTAGTTAACATCACAGAATGAAAAAGGCAATGTGAACAATGCTGAGGTTAAACTGAGATAATGGATAAAAGAAGCAATTTCCCTTTCCCAACTTTATATTTTAGAATAAATAAAAAGCTTTAAGTTTTGTGCATAAGCTAGGAGAACATGTAATTATGAGTGATGTAGATGAAGCTGCAGGCTGTGTTCCTGCCACCCGGCTCCCAGCCGCCTGGCTAGCTTATGCCCAGAAATAATTACACGGAAGCTGTATTCTTTTAAACACTGCTTGGCCCATTAGTTCTAGCCTCTTAATGGCTAATTCTCACATCTTGCCTAAACCATATTTAGTAATCTGTGTAGCACCAGTCTTACCGGAAAAGATTCACCATGAATCTTCTGACCTGGTGGTTTGCTTCATAGCGTCTGCCCTGAAGAGGAGCAGCATAGTGTCTGAGCTCACTTCCTCTTCCTCCCAGCATTCTGATCTGTTTACTCCACCCACCCATGTTCTAACCTATCAGGCCAAGCAGTTTCTTTATTAATTAACCAATGACCTTCCTCCATCAGAGTGAATTTATTAAAATATTGCTATTGCTATATCAAAAACATTAGCTATAAAAGCAGGTTTAACTGTATTAAGATACTGGGTTCTGAATACTGAAAGCTGTCCTCTTCGGTTTGGAACATAAACATTCCAGGGTAAGAATGGTCACACAAACCCTGTTTTTACATTCAGTACTGGAGTTAGATGCTAATGCCATGATTACATATATGCTTTAGGTAATATATTATCAAGAGCCCAAATAAGTATGTGTATATAATTTTTTTTTCTTTTCTTTGTCCTTTAATCTTCTCGTGGGCAGGTAGAGAAGAGTCCAAGTCAGAATGTAGCTCCTGGAATCATAGACTGAACCCCACAGAGCAAGAACATAGATTCATAACTAATAGACATGGGATTAATACTTCTAACCAATTATTTGACAAATCCTTAATAGTAAGCATTCAAAGTAATTAACACACCCAGTTGTTCTGGTTATGCCTCAGTGAAGTCTGCCTTTCTCTTTTACACCATGGTTTCCTTTAACAGAACTGAGTCATTAGTTAAATTATACAAGTAGTACTTTATTTCTCTTGCTCATTTGTTCATCTCCCTAGCTTAAAACAAACAAAAAAAAAATGAAGCTGACCCCAAGCCACAGATATTGGAATCTTACAATGTCTCTTGATTTCTCATTTTTTTCCTTTGGCATTAAAATACATACTTCCCAGCTTTTGTCTATGCCTAAATATCAGAAAGATTGAATTCATTCAGGGATAAAAATAGACTGTGTTCTGGAAGGGAAATTGAGATTGGTGTCTTTTCCTCATTAGTGTCACTCATGCTAATACTGACCTTCAACTTTCTGAATTCTACTGCTGAAACCTAGCATTTGTGAAAAGCTCTTGTCCTGGGCTTAAGGCAGTAACATCCACCTCAGTGGTACCTGGAGGTTTGTTCTATTCTAGTCAACTGCTCTGGAACTTAGGATTTCCCTTTAGTATCTTTGAATTGTCAGTATAATCACATTTTCTAGCACTCTCCTTATCTCATCTACTCATCCCTGTGTAATCCTTTGGGAGAGAAATTCATTTACTTTCCACTCAATCAGACAGGAGTTTAATTGCAGTCTTAGTACTTTCAGGTAGTCTTCTTTTAAATATAAAAATTTCTTTCTCATTCTTTTCTACTTGATAATATACATCTCCCTGATAAAAACAAAAAGACATTTAACACTCCATAGTGCTCTGGGTGCTCATGAAGCAATTTATAATTCTTTTCCCAGTCAGAAACAGATTCCCTGTTTTGACGGAGATCATCTACTTATCCTGTATCGAATATTAAGTTTTAGGTCCCCAGTGGTTGAATAAACCTAAAAGCACACAAATAAACTTTTTAATTTATACATATTTAATAAGTAGTGTTGTCATATGTCCTAATATTTTTGTGGCATTTATTTTAACTGAAATTGGCTAAAAAATAAAATTTAAAATTAAATGGTGTATAATTTTTGGTGTGCATGTTCTTAGCACTCAGGAAATGTTGTTTTACAAATTGCTATAAATAATTTACATTATATTTTGAAGTTTTCCTCTTTGCTTTGTGGGCTATGTCATGCTTTGTTTTGTGCTACACAGTTGGACTTTAGTCCATTTATATCTACAGATACCTATTGAAGGTATTTACTAACCATAGCTCAGAATACTTTGATGGTTCTATTGAATTTTATTTGTTGACTGATTGGTTCATTTAAAGACAGCATAGTCTCAAGTAGCCTCAAATTTGCTATGCTGCTGAGGATTGTCTTGACCTGATCTTCTTTCCTGTACCTCTCCTATGCTAGAATTACAGGTGTATGCCATCACATCCAGTTTCTGTGCTGCTGGGCATCCACAACCTCAGTCAGGAAGGTCCTGAATTCTAGATTCTCTGTCCTGCTTATACTTTATTAAATGTCAGGGTCTGGTGATAGCCCAGACCATAAATTATTTCTCTCAACCAGACCCCAACATAAACTATCTCTCTCTGGATCGACATGGAGGTTCGGGAATAAAGACACAGCTAACAGGGTTTTGTTGGGAGGGAGATTCTCAGTGTTCTCTCATGAAATCCTGAGTTCACATCCTGATGAAATCCCCTCATTTATTCTCCAAACAGTCTTTATACCAAAACGTAAACTGAGGGGAAAATACATTAGCATTCTGTTTCTTAGGTAACAGGGTGAATGGCTTTTAGTCCTGTCAACATCTACCTGTGCTTGCTGTCACATCTTCCTGGTCAGTATGCTAGCTGTCACATAGGTTGATTTAGCACCTATTTTCAGGCATCCTCCAAATTACAAAGAAAGGAGCAGAGCAACATCCTGACCTTTTGTTAGGTAGTGACAGCCTGTATGGAAGGTTACGTGACCACCTCAGGTACTAATACGGCCTTAGAGCCTGGTTCCCATACCATATAGAAATTTGGGTCCACAATTAAACAACATTATTGATATACAGAGTATCTAATATGCTATTTTCCCATCAAAATAAGTATAATAAAGTATGATACACAGCAGTTTTTTTTTATCATAGATTGTACTCCAAAGAGATGTAGTTCTAAATACCATATGCATGGCATCAGCTGTATTTATTAAGCAAGATGTAATTACACCTCCCCTCATTTGCCTACCCATTTTCCACTCATTGCTTTTGTGAAATGGGTTGTAGTTTTTTGTTTTTCTTTCTTTCCACTCTCCTGTAAGCCTATTGAATACAGAAACTTTATTGCTCATTGTTTGTAATACCCTGTCATTCGCAATACACACACACACACACACACACACACACACACACACACACATATCGGTAATTTTGGCTTAGTTGCAATACATTGTAAAGACATAAAATTAGACATCTTTAATATTTTTCTTTTTATCTATAACTTTGTCAGTATATGCATATATAGAGGTATCAATGGCCGCAACTTGTTTATTTGTTTGAGATAGCTTAGTACACAAGATGATTTAAAGGAATATCAAGAGAAACATTGCTAAATAATTTAATTGATCTATCATTTAAACAAACATATAATTTTATATCTCAGTCTTAAAATAATGTTTATTACGTGAACTGACATAACTGTATTAATTTAAAAACATGGGGTTTATTTAATAATAATTCAGTTAATAGTCATATTTTATAAAGTTATGTTAATAATGACTAGGTACTCTTATCTTTATTTTAAACCAATTTATTTACCTCTCAAGATAACCTTGTAAGTAAAGAACGATGTTTATCTCCATTATGCAGTTGAAGGAACTGGAACAGTTTATGTGACAAATTTGAACTCTTGAGTCTGGCTTAGATTTATTGCTTACAAACCTGGAATAATAAGTCTTTACTTCAAAAATTCAGAGTGATTTTATTTATTGGTCTAGAACACTGGTCAAAGTGAACCAAAGAGTCACAAAGTAAGTCCCAGAATATTAAATAACCTACAGTTCAGTTCCATCCTCACCTGTTTCAAATGTGCACAGGCGAAGTGATAGAAGGCAGAGGAAGTCAGGCAGGTAGAAGAGTCTTTTGCCTCAGGTGTCTCCTTGGGTTTTGTACTTTCAAAATACACAGTGAATCAAAGATATATAGTGAGAATTCTGAAATGAACAATCATTTTGGTCCTAGCAAAATACTAGGAATTTTGTTATCCAAATAATTTCATTAATACTCACCATTCAAAAATATCAGTTTGACTATTAATAGTGATTGGTGTGGCTAGAACTTAAGAAATAAAAAGGAGGGAAAAGTAGGCATATTCATATCCCACAATGAATTTCTGAGGATGTCAAATGTTTCCATCATTTCTTTTTGATGCAGTCATAAAACCTAATTAGACTCACGTTGATTTAATTGACTTAGGCCTTGATTGAACTGCTACATTTCAATAGGATTTCACACAAGTATCCAATTAATTCTTCACATGGATAGGATGCTGCAAAACAAGTGGATGCACCCTTACTTCAGACCATTCGCATACTGCTCTTTGTTTTATGATGAGGCAAGGATTATCTGATTGCCAGCTATCCAGTACGCATGTCATTATGACCAAAACAGTCCCAACTGTACAGTTTCCAAGCTCTTTTTTTGGATATCTTTAAAATAATTAGATAAAACAAAAACTAACATATTGGAATTGGACAAGACACACAGAAGCAAAAAAAAAAAATCCAAGAGAAAGCACAAGAAGAAACCCATTCTTTTACACACTCAAGAATCCAGTAAAAACACTAAACTGGAAGTCACAGTATATACATAAAGGACCTGGTGAAGATCCGTGCAGGCCCTGTTCACTTTGCTTCGGTCTCTATGAACTCATATGAGCCTTTATCAGGTTGACTTAGCAGACATTTCCTTGGTGTCCTCCATTCCCTCTGGCTCTTAAAATTTTTTTGCCCCCGCTTTCCCAGGGTTCCCTAAGCCCTGACGGGAAGGATTTGAAGGAGATATCCATTTCATTTAGGACTGAGTGTTCCAAGGACTCTCACTCTGCACATTGCTGTCACCTGCTGCATGAAGAATCTTCTCTGATGATGACAGAGCAAGGCACTGATTATAAGTGTAGCAGAATGCCATCAGGTGTCTTTTTATTGTTGTTTGCTTGTTTTTATTTTTATTTATTTATTTTTTTTGGTTTTCCGAGACAGGGTTTCTCTGTGGCTTTGGAGCCTGTCCTGGAACTAGCTCTGTAGACCAGGCTGGTCTCTATTTTTATTATTTTTTGCTTTTCTATTTTTGTTGATTTTTAGAACAGTAGCATTTGGTTTTAACCTAGGTCCTTGGGTTATATAATTACTGGTTCCTGGTCAGCCATGCAGGTTCATATATGGGTTATATTTTGTGGAGTGTGTCTTATGTCAAATTAGATATTGGTTAGTTACTTGCACTTGTACAAGCTTTGTGCCACTATTGCCCTTACATATTTCATAAGCAGACACCCCTGTGGACTAAGTCGTTTGTGGCTGGGTTGCTCTTTATTTCTCTTTTGGTAGCATGAAAAGTACCTTCCTGCACCAAAGATGTGAGGACATAGGGGTGATATGTAAGTATCCCCTCGATTTCTCCATGTTCAATGAGTTGTGTCGGGGTTGTCTTTAGTCATACGCTCCTGCCCTAAGATTGTGGAGAGCACAACCTGGGTTGTTTTGAAACTCCCATGTGAACCTTTGAGCAACAACTCAGGAGAATGTTAACCAGTCTCAGTAACTAGTATCACTTGTCAATAAGATATGGACAGGTGGACCTCTATATCGCTCATTATTTGATATTTCATTTAGATCACCTTCATATATGTGTATATTTTAGAGAACTAACATAACAGAATTATATAACTAGATATGTTACATTTATATATAGGAAACATACAGAATTCAGACATAATCATATGTTACATCAGTAACACAAAATTGTATGGAGAGAAGAAGTCTGAAGTACAATCAATAAACACAGAATCAGCATATTTTCCTCCAGTTAATTATAGGAATATATGAAATTTTAATATGTTCTTGGAATACATTACAACAATAAGGTATTTGGAATCTGGTCACCAAAATGATTATTGTCAAATGAACTATCAGAACTATGAAACATTTAAAAACTTCATAATCAGATTTTATGGAGTAAAGTGATGCCTCAGCACCCGCTATTCTGAAGAGGACCCAGAATCATTCCTAACACCTACGGCAGGTGACTCACAACCCCAGCACTCTAGTTCCAGGTCTGACACACTCTTTGACTTGCTACATACCTGCAGGCCAGTGATGCTCATACATACACTCAGGCACAAATGCATAGAAACATAAATAACTCTTTAAAATCAGTTTTTATGTATTTCTTTCATTTTCATGACATTAAAAAAATCAATCCAAGTAAATACATGAAGAGCTCTAGTTATAGATCTCCTCATTAGGTAAAGGTTTACTTCTTTAAAGGACAGTTATTGTGCAAATCTGATTTTATATATTTATGTAAATTCATGTGTATTTCGACATATATGTTTTGGCATTTAAAAGTTATAGAATTTTGAAATCATATGGTAACATAGTAGTACAGAAATTGTAAAATGGAACAGTAACTAGAGATGATTTGTGTTCAATACCCATTATTGAGAGTATAGTGGCATGCAATTGAAGGGAAGGACATTAGGAAAAACTTATATGGTTAAAATGGACTTCAGTATATAACTGTTCCCTTCTAAGAGTGAAGATTTTGCTGAGCACATAACTTAGTTGGTAGATCGCCTGCATACATGAAGCACTGCATGAGCACGGTGTCAAGAGGGATGTTTGCAATCCCACTACTTGGGTGGTAGGAAAAAAGAATCAGAAACTAAAGGTCATCCAAGGACATTACGTGTTCATTTCTATCCTGAGCTACTTGAGACCCTATTTATTTATTGTGCTTTGTTTTCAAATTTTGTTACTATTGTTTTGGACATTCTAGCATTAAAGACTATACAAAGCATTCTATAGAAATATCTATGTGTTATCTAATATATTAAAGTGAGATCTATGATGTTTTGAGATAATTCACTAATGTAGACAATTGAATAATTTCATAGATATTTTCAGAAAACATGTCAGCTGACCTATATAAAGAAGCTTACTTCATAACTACAGGCAGTTCATTCTGAAGTCTGTCAATACTTGGATCAGATATCATTTTGGCACAGAAATATACCAGCAATTGTTATCCCTAATTTTCCTAAACAAAACCAAAATTTAGAAAGTCTACTTAGGGTATTTAAGGACTTGTTTGAACTTTAATTACTCTTTTTAACTTTTTAATTTTGAAATTAATTATCTTTCAGGAGAAGAATATGATTTGAATTTTCTCTGAAATAAATGTAATTAAATAGTCTAGCTATGCTATGTTCTTTGTTTGAAAGCCTCAATTCAAAATTAAACCTGTTGAAATGTATTGTCAGTTTCTTATCTGTGTACCCTACAAAGCATGCTGATGGGATCCAGATAAAATTCAAGAACAGAATCAGATTTTCAAGCTTTCAGTTTCCTATGAAAAGCCTAGAGAATAAGTTTCTTAACATGAAATAAGAACACACATTATTGTATTACTCCTGATTGCTAAGTTGAAAAATATCATTTTGGAAAAATTTAAGTTTATCTAAGATTAGTTTCAATTCAAAATTATCTATTCAATTTATATTTTATTTTTTTATTAAAAATTTCAACCTCCTCTCCACCTCCCATTTCCCCATTTTTAAAATATTTAATGAAAACACTAAGTACCTTCCCTTTAAATATTTAATCTGACTTGTCCTACAGACTTTTTATAAAATATAATAACTATTTGCATTTGAAAGTGTTTGTGAGGAATTGATTGTGAGAAGTACAAGCAATAAAATGGCACTGTCATTATAGAAATGAATACAAAGACTACTTTTGGATTCGCTTAGGTGGATCCTAAAATTAACTAATAATCCTTCATGCTAATGAGACACCAAAATTAACATTATTTGTCAAAATACAATATTGAAAATAAACAAAAATAGTGGTATTTTTTCTCCTTAAATTAGAAGAATCATGTTATAATTTTATTTCTGTTGCTGTGATGAAATGCCCTGACAAAGCTAGCTCAGTAGACAGAAGCTCATGTGTCTTTCAACTTTAGGGAAGTGTCCCTCATGGCAGAGAATTAACAACAGCAGTAACTTGGGAGAATTGGTCACATTACATCTGCAAGCAAGACAAGAAATCAATGAATTACTACCTTCATTCCAATACTTTCTCCTTTCCATCCACTACAGGGTTCTACAAAAGGAAATGATGCCAAACACAATAGGCATGCCCTCCTTTAACAACTAATACAATTAAGGTAATCCATCACAGACATTTTCTGAGACCTTTATCCAATGTGATTCTAAATGGTTTCATGTTGACATTTAAACTAACCACCACAATACATGCATGCATGCACGCACGCACACACA
>NC_022030.1:11152944-11154685 GCF_000317375.1 Microtus ochrogaster
GAGAGAGAGAGAGAGAGAGAGAGAGAGAGAGAGAGAGAGAGAGAGAGAGAGAGAGAGAGAGAGAGAGAGAGAGAGAGAGAGAGAAACAACATACACACTACCAAGCCTCAGTATGGAAGCACAAGAAAAACCAGACAAAGTAATTGCCAGCAACAAAAACACTGCTGGGGGTAACACTATCCATAGTTTCAAATTGTACTACCGAGTATCAGTAACAAAAATAGAATTAGAGTGGAGGCACACAACAGATACATTGATTAATGGAGTAATGTTAAGTAAACGGATGTAAGACAATGCACAGCCAGTCATTGGATTTTGGTTAAAGAAACCAAAAAATACATTATAGAAGAGACACTGTCTTTATAAATGCTGTTAGGAAAACTAGATATCTACAACTAGAAAAATGAAAGAGAATTTATGTACCAATATTTATACAAATCAATTTCAAAGGGAATGAATCTTGATGTTAGACCTGAATAAGTTATCTTGAAAAATGTAGCCACTATAAGTCTTCTCATGCTCTGATAGACAGCCCTAAAGCCAAGCACATAGTGACCTCTCTAAGTGAGATTTAAAAATACTGTAAGAAATTGAGAAAAGATAGTAATAGTGTGACTATGGGAGGGAATAAATCCCTCCAATTTGGGATATACCTAATCAAAACATATTATACTTATTCATGCACTTGCTAAAGGGAGCAGTAATCTATGGAACTGAATATAGAATTCTTATAATAAAAATGACTAAGAAAAAAATTTAAATTCTTCACTATCCTTAGCTAAGAGGGAAATTAAAACTACTTTGAGGTTTCATATTTCGTCAGTGCATGTGGCTAAGATTAAAAATTCAACAGACAAGAAATGTTGTCATGGATGTAGGATCAAGGAATCCCTATGCACTTTTAATGGAAGGTGCAAGCACTATGGAAGTCATTGTGACAGTTCTCAAAGCAAATAGAAATAGAACTTTCACATGGCCCAACTATACCCCTGTTGCAAATATTTTGTAAGGACTCTTTCACACTGAGGAGATACTTGCTATCCCATATTTACTGCTGCTCTATTCACAGTAGCCAAGACACAGAAAACAAATATATTCATCAGTAAGTGAATGGATAATGAAAGTATGCAACCCATAAATAGTGAAATTTCATCTGTAAAAGAAAATGAACTTATCAGGGGAACATCAAGTGAGGAGACCCATATTCAGAAAAAAAAAAAAGCCATTACATTTTCTCACTCACGTGGATCACAGCATCAGATCTTTAGATTTATGTATTTAATGAGGAAGACCTGTAGAGTCCATGGAACTGAAAAACACACTGTTGTGGAAGGATAAGGAAGTTCTAAGAAGGGTGGCGATAGTAGAATGCAAATGATATAAGGGAAAATTCTAGAAATAATAATAAGATATAGAAGTATGGCAACTTAAATTCCAAAGACTAAATGTGAGATAATTCGATTTAAGATATGAGTTAGGCATTTCCTGGAGACCCCCAAACAATGCAGGCTATTGGAATTGCCGTCCTCTAAAACTTGGATATAAGACATTGTTGCTTCAGACGCCACAGACTTTTGTCCCAGTACTTAGAAAAAATGAAGTTTGCACTGAATATGGAGTTTTCTTTCTGTTTCCTAGGATTCATATTACTGAAATACGCTATGTAGGATAAGGTTGGGGAAAACATCGTTGACTGCTTATCCTGCTGTTAGTTTGTGAACTACAGTAATGGCTGGCACGA
>NC_022030.1:11155088-11160909 GCF_000317375.1 Microtus ochrogaster
GCCACCACCGCCCGGCCTGAACAGCTTTCTTGAGGGCCTGCTCCACGGGAAGAAACCTGTGCTTTGTACTGAAGAGCTGGCCAAGAACTTCTTTTAGAGTGCTGACAAGTTCTAGAGGTCTGCTAAGCAGACACGCTGCCAAACTGACCTCTCAATGTGTAACTCTATAACTACAGATTAGTAGAATAATAAAATCTCATCAAAGAAGTTTCTTTGCGTAGTGAACAACAATTAATGCAAAAAGTCACACCTCGTCAAGGTACAGAGAATAAGTGTCAGTAGAGTGCTCTGCCACCAATGGACTTCTGTAGCCCTCCCCCTACCACTAGAAAAGTGCTTAGGGACCACATCAGAAGAGAGGGCAGAAGACCCACTGTTGTGAGGACCCAAGGATGGGGAGAACTCGACTGAAACACTGTTTCCTTAATGTAAGGGAACTACCGTACTCTAAGTAAGTTCACAGAAGCTAGGATTCCTATGTAAGACCAGCACAAAATCAAGCCAATCAGTACTGTGGCACACAGTATGCAGGGATACATAGGACTCCATCATTCGCTGATGAAATTTTGATATTTGAGGACTTTTGGGGAAAGTGATAAGTAGTTTTCTTTAAAAGTGTAGATTCTGGTAGGTTCACCAGGCAACCAGAGGATGGCAACATGCAAATGAATATGTGGGCAACAAAACGAACATACACACACACACACACACACACACACACACAAAGAGGACACAATATAGAGGTGATGAGTAGTTCTTCTGAGAGGAATCAGGGTGAGGAGAGTGTGTTAAATATGTTCAAAATATTATAAGAAATTCTCAGAGAATTAATGAAAATATATTCTTTAAAACGAGAAAAGAAGCAGTCATACCAAAGCAAAACCGAAATCCAGCAGGAAAATCACCAACTACTGCATAATGCCTAGCACCTGGGGCCTAATAATGTAATCACCTGGGCTTTAGAGTTTTGGGTACCCTCACTCTTCCTACTCTGTTACCTGAAACACATAACTTTGCTCTTGATTTGACTCCACAACCTCCTTGGAGGCTGTCACACAGGACTGGCATATCAGATATTATGACATGAACAGGAAATACAGGCTTCCCTCATAACTTAACACCGTGGCTTTTTAGGTCCTATCTATAGGGAATCTTATCTTGGCTCATAATGCCTGTGCTTAGATGCCTGGTATTACCCCCTCAATTTTGCATCTTGCCTGCTTTAAAAACTGTTGCCATATGGATATCTTCTTGAAGTTCTGCCACAAGCTAGGTACATATCCTCCTAGGTCTTGAACATTTCTATGCCAGTATGCTCACCCTGAGAAGACACACTGTTTTCTCTTAGAGAGCCTTGAGGAATGTATCAGGTTTCTCTTAAATGGAGCTAAATCTTTAACAATTGCATTCAGTTTGATGTCTGCACTCTCCCTTCCTGAAACTTTAATATTGCCCACACCTTTTTCATTGTCATATAAATAGTCCATTATATTGTTCAATTTTATTCATAATTTCTGGATAGATGCAAAAAAATGAAACTAGATCTGTGACCAAAATACACAATGACTCCAAGCCCAGGCCCTGATAAAGTCCTTGTTCCTCTTTGAAACGTTATGATCTGGGCTTCCATGTCCATGTTTCTCTCAGTCTTACTTTCTTCTGAGCCTGTGTTAAAAAGGCCACTTAAGCTCTACTTGCTGAATTCCACGGTGTTTGCATTCCAAAGTTTAAATTCTCCCACATTCCTCCTATGGAAGAGTTAGAAAGCTTATGAGACACATGGTAAGATTGATCACAGCAACAACCTCAATTCTCAGTACCAATTTCTATCTTAGTTTCATTTCTGTTACTGTGACAAATTACCTCCAAAAAAGAATTTAAGGGAAAAGAGTATATTTCTATCACATTTTTAAATTACAGTCCATTATAACAAAAAGCAATAGATTCATGCTTACATGAATTCATTGTGCACTCCTAAAAATAGGATCACAATATAACCTGAACTGTGAGAAAGTGTAAACACATTATCCCTTAGTTAACAGGAAAGAAAAGTACTAAGAAAAGTCCTTACAAATAAAACAAAAGTCAAACATGTAAAACAGAGACACTTAACACACAGTGAACACTTTACCACAAGTTTATATTTATTAATATATGCTCTCACTGCTAATGTCCTCAGACCAAAACCGATAATATGGAGAGGCCTTTAGAGAGAAGATGTTGTTAAGCTGGTTATTAACAAATGATCAACAAAACTCATCAGGAGATAAAGAGGCAAGAACAATATGCACATTTATCCCAATAATCACATTACATATCAAAGGTGTGATAAGTAAAAAATGCACTTAATATATGTTAGTTGCAAAGCCTCAGGCCTATCCTACCCATTTAAAATGTGTTTGCAATATTTCCATTTGTCTATACACTGCCAAATTCATTAAGCACACATAAGTTAAAGTTAATTACCTACTGCACTTTTGGAACATCAAAGGGGAAGTGGAAAACTATGTGGCTATCATTCTCAATGTAGCAAACTGAAAATACTAAATTATGTTATAATAAGTCAAGATTTACTCATTTAACTGTGATCTAGGAAATAATAATACAGTGGCAGGTCTTTCCCCTTGCCTTTAATTCTTCCTTACTGCAAAATGGGTAAAAATCAAAAGGCAAAAAGAGAGAGGGGGGCAAAAACATGAGGATTCACACTGTCATAAGATAGAATTGTGTTGTGGCTAAGGAGGCTGTGTGTGTGTGTGTGTGTGTGTGTGTGTGTGTGTGTGTGTGTGTGTATTCAAGAAGGGGTGGTAGTAGGAGAAGGGGATGTGGTTAAATCAGAACACAACATTGAAGACTGAAGAAAAACCTGCTAGAATTCTTTGTCATCAAAAAAAGTATATTCTATTTTTATTTGGTTGCAATTTAACTTTTAAATATATGAAATATCCTGAAAATCAAAAGTGACTTGAAAGACATGCCAACTGTGTCACTGATCTTAAACAATGGAGATAGAGTGGATTGTCTCTATAAGCAATATTCAACAAATGCTTCTATTTTCTGCAGCCATTAACTGGTTCATAGGGACTCCACACTCTTCTCTGCTTTATTCACTTTCCCTACATTCTGTTCTGTTTGTTTAGCCCATAAGGCTTGGGAAGAAATTGCCATCATTTGTGATTGTCCAAAGCCGACATCATCTCATGTGTTGAGTCACCATTATGGTTTCAAACATAAACTGAGGCTTAAAGATACAAAGTGGGTGCAATTAGGGGGCTGAGGGAAGAAGTTTTTCTCTACATTTATACAGAATCTCTTGAGAAGCATTGGCTATCTTCCTACAAAAATACAAAATAGATTTGTTTAAATAGAAAAAAATCAGACTAGAAAATGATGCATTTGACAAATCCTTTAGAAAGTTTTTATGCTAGGAAATCTGATCAAATATAAAGTCCTTGAATCATGACTTCTCTATATTGTGTTTTTGAGTATTTCACTAGTTAGAACACACCAAAAACATCCTACATTCTATACAGAGTCAGATCATTTGCGTTTTTAATGTTTAACTATGGAAACTAGCCAATAAAAATGGCTTTTCCCTGGAGACCAAGTTTTCTCTCACCATTATTAAACTAATTAGGCATGTCTTGGCTTGAGTGATTTTAATTTGGAAGAAAAATATAAAATATATAAAATATTTTTTCTTCTTTTTCCTTTTGATATGTGTGTATGTGAATACACATGTTCAAATATGTAGGAACATATACATTTTCTGGTGTGAATATTGAACTATTACATCCCTCTGGAGTTTTCTGTATTTTATTAATTGGAATAGTTTCCTGCTGAACCTAAAACTAGCTGATTAGTGTAGTATAGCTTCCCAGCTGCCTAAGTCTGTCCTGTCTTTGCTCCCCGAGTGGCTTGGTGGCTGCTTCATTTTACGTGTGTTCTGTGTATGAAAACTCTGGTCTTCAAACTTGTGTGCCAAGGGTTTTATGTAGTGACCCATGACTCTATCTCCTACTTCTTATTTCAAAGTCTATACCATGCAACCCTGGAATGCTGGCTTGTGATGTATGTAATTTTCAACCCATATAGCCAATGTTTAGAGTGAAGAAGAACAAATATGAATCATCATAACAGCCCTCCATAGCAGTTGCCAGGATTCATTCATTGTCTATGGAACTTGAGTTTCATATACCTTTTTCGCATTTTTATACACCTGAGTACTATTTCAAACGTGCTTACTTTTGTTTAGGCCATATGGCCTTCAAACTTGTTTCTCCTTTGTAAACATAACGCTAATACTGTTTTTACTAACACACACTTTTTACTTATATTTACTTCATAACATTTTGATGGCATTGATATATATATATATACATATATATATGTATATATATATATATATCAGATACCAATTAAGTGATCTTTTACCTAATGAACTTACCCTAATTCATTAAAGAGATTTAGTGACATATAAATATATAGAGATATAGATAGATGTTATATAGATATAATTTATTACTATATGAAACTAGTAGCAAATGTCTAATTTCAGATATAAAATTTACTTCATACTTAATTGTGTTTATTTGTGTCTATATGGTAAATTTAGATAATGCCAGATTGTTTCAAAGATATTTTGATAGCTATAAAAGTGCTATGAAAATACCAATTTTGTGAAATGTTTTGCAATCAGATATTACTTTCTTTTCCTCTCATAAATTTCTAAAATACAATCAATTATAAACACTTACCTTAGAGGTACATGACAGTTTGATGGATGTGCAGACATTTCCACTTCATACCGTAGGAAGCATTGGTCCTTTATCAATTTTACATGCAGTCTCCTTGGCTTTTACATGTGTCAGAGATATGTAATAGTTTTCAGTTCTATTTTATTATTTGGACTTTATTTTTATGTCCCTTGTTATAGATAGAGTTTTACATGCTGACAAGTTTGCTTTGATCCTTTCAGTTATGATTTCTGGTTTTCTGTTCTCCTTGAAAAGATGAAACACACACCAAATCTCAAATGACAAGCTCTTTCAATGCCTTGCTCAAACCAATGAGAGCTTCCTTCACACGAGCTTTTTCAGGAAGCCATTTTACATTCATTTAAGTCACATTAGTTTGATTTTAGACTTTTCTTTTTCACTCTTAGTATGTTTCTTGTTTATCAAATGCATGTTTCCAAATAAAATATCCACAAGATAATTCCCAAGTTTAACCATTCTTTCTGATTTCCGTATCAATTAATACTTCTCTTAGTATTATAAATACTGGACAGTATCTAAAATGTTCACAGATTTCAAACAGCTAATGTCATTAATATTCAAGAAGTATGCCCTGTAATTCACAGTACTCTGGTGACTATGCCTCAGAATATCTAGGTTCTTGATATTTCTTCATCTTGTCACACATTCTTATCATACAACCAGGTCTGTTTTTGAGCTGCCTTCTCTTAATGCCATCTTATAAGTGGATTGTAGCCACACACCACCATTAAAAACTAAATAGTATAAATGAAAAAAGAGAAAAAGGTCTTTCTGAACAGCTCCCATGTGTAGAGACAGTAAGACTTTCACCAACAGGTTGAAAGTTCTTACTTATCTCCTGTTGAGGAGAAAATAATCATTTCAGTTTTGGTTATTTCTTCTACCTTGATAGGTGTTAATAGAATACTCCATTCTATTTGGAGTGTTTTCTATAAATACCTATCCCTTAGATTGTTGCGGGAGGTCCTTCCGCTCCTCCAGCCTATAGCCGCTGAGATACCAGCCCATTGGGGCGTGGTCTCTCTCCCTTTAAAAAAGCGGCC